>NC_056725.1:62950485-63250485 GCF_019279795.1 Protopterus annectens
AACAACAATGCACTATGAACATGTACACAAATGCATGGATACTGCCATACCCAATAGAAACAAGACCCTCACCTCCAAAAAAAAAAGCCAATCTGGTGGTCCCCGTCCATAAAGAAACTGTACAACAGAAGAAGGGAACTGATATGGAATAAGGTGAAGACTCAAGACTGTAAAAAAACCCTTATCAGACTCAATTAAAAGTTGAGATCCCTCATCAAATACTACAAAGTTAGCTGTGAAAACAGAATTGGAGCACATCGCAAAGATAGCAAAGATAACCACAAGGCCTCATACGGTTATGTAAAAAATCTCCATGGCAATACCAAGATTTGCTCTGAGCTACTAGACAATGGTACTTCCTAGACTGAGCCAACAAATATTGCCAATATACTGGCTGATATATTGAGTGCAAATTGTACCCCTCTCTCATACACCAAAGGACCAATCACAATATCAGTGCACTGCCAGATACCCAGTATTACTGCTGCACAGGTTAAAACACCACTGTCCAAGGCCAAGAATACAGCTTCTATGGGACCTGACAATATCCCTGGCCGTGTTCTACATGAACTACAGAGTGACCTGGCACCTCACCTGTATGCCCTGTTCAAGCACAGCCTCACCTCAGGCTTTTGTCCCTACTGAATTGTGCACTGCTACACTCACCCCTCTCCACAAACGAGGTGTGACTACAGACCCTGTGAACTACAGTTTACACACATATATATATATATATATATATATATATATATATATATATATATATATATATATATATATATGCATACATGTCTCAAAATGCCCATACAAACATATGCTGCTGAGAGACCACCCATAACTGGGGCAGCATGCACAGTTGGATACAAAAGGACCCATGACACTCACATCTGCCCCCAGTCCAAATAAATAAGTGAACAGTTCACTACTGCAGAATCATGATAGGCCATACACAATGGCCCAACATACAACAACCTCTTAGCAAAACAACTAAAATGACTGAGCATAGCAAAGAGAAATACAACCAGCCAGTAATTCACACATTTTTATTATAATCTAATGTCTTGGCCAAAGCCTTCAAGGAGTAAAAGATTACAGGAAACACTTGCCTTAATCACAAGAAGCACTTAATTACATAATTAAATACACAGCCTCCAGTTAGACTCCTCATTTAACCCCCTAAGGGATAAAGTATCACATTTAATATTAGTACATTGACTCTGTACATAAAAATTGTCCTTTTATGAATGTTTCTTCAAACTGAAGAACAGACTTATTCCAAAACAGTACCTTGGAACCCACTACTTTCCCCATGATGAGATTTATTCAAATGTACAGCTATAGAACCGACATATTTCTTATCAGTAATATGTCTGACATGTTCTAATAGTCTAGTTTTAAAATACGTATTACTCTCCCCCACATAACATATGTTACAAGGGCATCTAAGAGCATTCTCCATACACCAACCTCTTGAATGTACAGACTCCAACATGTTTTCCAACCTTTCCCCTCAGCAGGAATGACATCACTAAATAATGATAGACCACAGTGTACCTATCAACCTCCTACTGTATAACATCTGGACAAAGTCTGACATAATTGGTGGGCAGAGTCCCAAATACATGGCCATACTTGCAATATTGCTGTTATATACTGAGAAAGTTGCTGGTGTTACAGGGTTTGTTGTAACATCTCTTTTCTGAGAGATACAAAGTCAGAAAAACAAATGGATGCTAGCATTTACTGATTGCAATCACCAGAGTATGCTACCGATTTGCCAAGGACACCTGTCTGGGGAACAGACCAAACATAACAGGCTAACCTGTGGCCATTATGTGGATAGCCCTACAGTTGGGAGCTATACAGAGACAGAACTTTGTTAGACTGAAACCCATGCAGATGTAGCATGTTCAGACAAACCCTGCTAAACTAGCAGTATTCCAAACATATAACAGCAATACTCACATTCTGCCCGTAAGTCTTGAACCTTTGCCACCATTTATTTGGCTTGTCTCCACAAGTCCTGTTGTAAGAGGTATTAGCTCACATACCTCCAAGATGTCTTCCTCACAGGTAAGGGAAAGGGCCAATGCCCACACGGAGTTCTCAATTATAGGAGTGTTTTGCCATGACATTGGCAATTGGAAGAACTACACAGCTGCTCTGCATGCAATTAGCAAGTGGGGAACACCAATTGGTGCACAGGCCATCACCTGGTCATGAGCATCACCTACAAAAGCCATGCTGCCACCTATTCAAACCAACTCTATCCCTGTAGTGCACAGAGAGAGAGAGAGAGAGAGAGAGAGAAAACAAAACAAAACAAATACAAGCAAAAAACAGAAAAGAGAAGGGGAAAAAGCTAAATGGAATATGTAATCATGTAAATGGACATAGTACTTGGTCTGTAATAATGGTAAATATGATTTGGAAGAATATATATCCCAACAAGACCTGCTGTACTAATAATGTCCTGCTGAACAGCTGCTATGGCCATAGCATCTGGCCCTCTCTGCAGTGGGAGAGATCACAGCCATACCTCTCAACTGTACAGATTTTCACAGAATGTCCAGATTTTCACTTCATAGTTTTTTGTCTGTTCCTCCTGAAATCTGCACATTTTTGCCAAATAGCTGAGTATTGAAGTCATCAAGTAATGACAAACACATGAGTTTATGACTCTAAATCCTTAAGAATATTCATGGTAATGCAAAATGTATTATTCTACAAACTTCCTAAGTTTGTAACATGAATATTTAAAGTCTGACCCTATTTATCCCCCCATCATTTTAGGCTTTGTCCAGATGTGGTGCTCTAAGAGGTTGCGAGGTAGGATCACAGCTCAGGAGCCTGACTCACCCTGGGAAAGGGCATCTCACATATGACAACTGTTGGGGTTTCTGTTAAACAGTTGTGACTGTGCCACTGCTAGGCCAGTTAATGGGATGTTGTCCATATCCATATGTTACCTGTGAATATGAGTTTGATACATGTTTGTCTTATAAATCTAAGAGACCTATATAGGGCATGGGCATAGTAAAGTACTGTTGCAGACATGTTGAACTGCATGTGATATATTGAATTAATAACATTCAACTGTACAGTGTTCTGCTGGACAATAAGCACATTTGTGACTATCTGTAGTCACATACACATATACCTGTGTTTTGTCAGCCAAACCATTCGCAAGTCTGTGAGCAATGACAACATAACTTAATAGCCTAGTTATGACTGTTGGACATCTTGCAGGTTATCACAGTGATGTCAAAACTTACTGTGCAATCAACTTACTAATGTATGGTGCAGCTATATTACTACAGTATCAATAGTGATGTCCCTTTTGTCACCCATTTATGTATGTCACTGTCCAGACATCCTGCTATAACAGGTTGAGAAGTATGATTAAGCAGCAAGACTGTAAATAAGTGTGCCATACTAACATAGAACAGAAATGTATATATACCAGGTATCCCCTGAGCACATGCATGTATGTGTATGTTCAGCTGGAAGGCACAAAACTAATAACATGGATTTCAAGCAGTCAGGTACATAGGTTGTGCATGTTGCACATGTGCGTAATAGTGTCAGTGCATACAACAGACATAAATGTGTACAGCTACTGGTTATTGCATTACCCTAACACTCATATGGGTACTAGAGTAGACATGATTATCAGGTTGTAATCAGAGAAGTTGAAGCTATGAACCTATGAACCTAAGTGTCCAACTGCATTATGACCCTCTGTCCATGCCTACCACTAACAGTTATATCAACACCTATATACAGTGGATATCATGAGTGTACACACCCCGTTGGAATGCCAGGTTTGTGTGCTGTATGACAATGAGACCACATAAAATCATTTCATAATGTTTCTCAACTTGAATGTGACCCCCATCCTGTACAATTCCATTGAAAACAAACAAAGGTGTTTCTAGGAAGGTGAGCAACTATTGCCAAGTGAAGATGTGCCATGATGTTAGAGTCCAGACCAAGATGAATGAGTACTGTAACCATCTCAAGAGGTGCATAAACAACATATCAGTTTAAGGGTGTGCACACTCATTCAACTGGCTTATTGTTCTGATTATTATTTCCATATGTTTTCACAGACCAGATTGGTATGTTTTCAATTGAATTGTACAGACTATAGGTCACATTAAATGTGGGAATTGTTTTGAAATGAGTTATTGTGGTGTCATGTTTCAATTGCACAAATACCAGGCTTTGAAACAGGGGTGTGTACACTTTATATCCACTGTATCTATATGGAATCAGCACTACCTCATCTGTATAACCAGCCTCCAACAAGGCAGACTAATCCCCTTTGGTGGACAGCAGCAATACACAAACCACATAATAGGTTCCTATATTGGCTGTACAGGGACACATAGCTGCAGGCAACAACTTGGAAGCAAGTCCACCTCTATCTGAGCAAGCATGTAAGTTCACAGGTGACTTCCTGTAAGGCTGACTATGAGCACAAATCAGACATACCCACACCACCAAGGACAATTGCAACAGTGTCTCCACATATGTTGTCAGTCTCAGAGGCAACAACACAATTCACCCTGTACTGGGGGTAAAGCACACCTCATACACACATGCCATGGATATAGGCAACCTGCATCAGACAGGTTAGGTAGGAACATTGCCACCCTGTCCACCCCAGTTGTATAGGGTGATATGCACATCAACCACACTCCCCCCCCCTCAGCAATGGTGAGCATGTACAGATTGCCTACTGATGGCAACAACAGCAAATCTCCATGGGGCATACTAACATCACTGTCTGCCTCCTACATGAACTCAGGCATTTGCTCACAGCTCCATCACACACCACAGTCAAACACAGACCTGCCACCAACCACACACCATCCACATGGAAGATGGCCACTGTCATCCCTCTACACAGAAATGAATGGAGAATAGAGGATCATGCAATTAAGCATCCAACATTGGGGGTAATAAGATAGCTCAGGGCCAGGAGTGTAATGCAAGCTGCTATAGCCATGATACATTGGAGGGTTATGGTGTAGTTTGAATTATTTGCAAGTAATATGCACTGTTGATGTGCAATTTGACAACCATATGAGGCCCTGTGACCTTTTTTACTGTTTATGTTGTCCAGATAACATGCAGAGGGCTCTGTTAGGGAAACTGACATCATCACCCACTATGTGATCGAACATTATGCCCTGTTATTTGGACGGAGAGCACAAGATGTGTGGGAGAGGACCGCCCTGTGGAACGATCTGGTCCACAGGGTAAATGATGCCAGCCTGCACAGCAGAACTTATCAGCAGTTGCAGCACTAGGCCACCAACCTCATCCACCGTGCCCATCAATGGGCTGCCGCTGTAGCGAGGGACAGGCTAGACACAGATGGGGGCCCAGCCATCCAGCCCCCACTGACACCCACCGAGGAGCTCCTCACCAACCTTGGGGCACTCACCCAATGCACAAGCCATGAAGCTGAGGAAACATTGTGGAGGTGGGTTGCACCCACACACTGGACGAGGAACGTGCAGGTGAGGTCCCAGTGCATATTACTAGAACATTGTTGCTTATCCATTTCTATCTGTATACTATCTACATGCATATGTCAGATGAGATAGTAGGTTTTGCTGGTGTTTAGTAATGCACAGACGTGTACATCTATGGTGCTGGCTAGCATATTTTGTAGTATTGGGGGCTGTACTGTTAAAGTGCTGAAATGCTACTTCCACCCTGTACCAAGGCCACATCAGTGGCTACTGACATTACCTCTCTCCCACAACTATTTAGGTCCTTCTCATATACAACTGGGACAGCAGCCTGTAGCTGGTGAGTATGGAATTATTTTGTTGAGGTTTGCCAGTACATCGGCCATGTTAAGCCCATGCTATTTGCCATGCACACATTTATCACACCTACCCATAATGCATGATGTACATGTTCAGTTTTGTTGGTGTTAACTGCACTGCATCACAGTAGTCACCACTGGGGCCTATCTGACATGCATTTAACATTCCTGTAGCATACCTCACATTTTATCAGTGCCAATACGTCTGGACAGGGGCCAGCAAAATGGGCTGGACAAATGGCCTAAGGTAGGGACATGTGTGACACATTAGTGGTATACAGTGTATATAAATTATGTGCATACCCCTGTTAAGATGCAAGGTGTTCCTGTTACATACAAATTAGGACCACAATATGTCAGTCAACACCTCTTCCAACCTTTAATATGACCCATAACATGAACAGTTCACTTGTAAAACCAAGCCTCTAGACTCATGTATTGCACCTACAAGGCTGGCCACTTGTGAGGGTGGCAGACGTCATATCAGCATGATGTTTCAGTCAGGTATGATACCTCATGCTGCCATATGTGTCAGTACACTCACTGCGGCCTATTTGGTTATAATATCACATACATGGGTATTGTTAAAGCACACAAACCACTTCCGACCACGTAGAGGTTGCAAACATCTGGATGTTCCAGACACATCTGTACAGAGGACTGTACAATGGTTTAACTTGCTGCATGTGAGGCAGATGCTGTTACCACACTATATAAAGTAATGGAAGTGGGAGGCGGTCACCAGCCGTGTATGGTACACACATCAAAATGGTATAAGCCACAGAAGATATGATCCTCAAACACACACACATTTGCCAGTATTGGGATTAAAACTACTGCCTATTTAGTTATTTCTACTATAGTGCTACTAAGTTATCAGACACACCTCCTTGTCCAAAGGTACTTCTAAGGTGGATGACATCAGCAGGATTACTAAACTGAAGTGAGAAGAAGTGTAAAGGGTAGTACACAGGTCAAAAATGGTATAACCCACACACTACATGATTCTCACACAAACACATCCCAACAGTTGTCAGTAGGGAGATTATAACTCCTGCCTATTTAGCTATTTCTGCTATAGTGCTACGCAGTTATCAGACTTGCCACAGAGCTTATACATTTTCACCTAGTCCAAAGGTACTTCTAAGGTGGTTGACATCAACAGGACTACTAGAGTGAGGTGAGAGGAAGTGTGAAGGGTAGTACACAAGTCAAAAATAGTATAAGCCAGGCAGTACATGATTCACACACACACACACACACACACACACACACACACACACACACACACACACACACACACACAATCAGTAAAAGGTCACCTCCACACACATGCACCACACCTGCACAGGCCATGCCATTCCCACAACCCAAACACACACCCATACTGTCAACCAAATGGCACAGCCTAGGCATTTGGCAACACCACACCACACCCTGTACATATGGTGAAACCTGTGCCAGATCCCTACTATCAAAACCATTGGTGCAGGGACATGCATATATGGGTCTGATGCACAGGGTGAACTTACTAAATAGTAGATATGTAATGCTGTGTAAGTTGCTGTCATCCGGCATTTGTAAGGGGTACACATCATAGTGTGTGTGTACAGTGTTAGCCATGATGCATTATTGCTATTATTAATGCTGAGTAAATGTGTTTTCACATGCTGTATCTTGTTTCTGTTCTAAGCATCTGTGTGACACCAGGATGTGGCCCTGCAGCAAAACCAAGGGGTATGACAGTGTGGTAACACATCAACATGTCTTAGGCAGGGTACAGCAGTGTCTGCATGGATTTCTCAGGTCTGTAACACAGTGATTAAATAAGCCTCACAGATTTTCTGACATATGTACTGTTTTACACTGTGATGTATCATGTCATCAACTACTGACAGATATCATTCTTTGCTCACAGTTATTTACCAGGGAAATACAAAATAAATAAAGCTGAGACCAATATTCTAAGGCATAGACTACACATTCTGACACACCCCTGCTATTGTGGAGGGGTAGCTATAACAATAGACTGCTGGTTCTGTGTAAATGGTCCAGCACCTTGGTAGTATGCTGGCTTTTCTCAACTTAACGGAATGGCCATATCCTGCTGGGGCCATACCGCTCAGTTGTACAGATACACCCAGGTTATCCAGAGGCAGGACTCATATATCTGGTCAGTTTATGTTCACATTGTGGTTTACAAGCAGTTTTGTGGCTATTCATTCCTGAGTTTGCAGTCAGGGGGTAGTATGGGCAGACATTAGAGTTTCAGACTTCACACACTCCATGACATCCATGCTTCTACACCCCCCCCCTCTGTTATCTCTCCTCTTCCTAACATTATGAAAGTAATATCTAGCAGTATCCCTATGGTTGGACCTTTATCCAAGTAGTATTTATGGCCTGGTCCACAGTTCTTGCAGTAGGACATGGGGAGGCATGCTACTGCCAATTGTCAGCATGGCCTTGCATTTGTTTTCTGTTTACTGTATTAGGTTGTTAAATAGGACCCACTGACATTCTGTACATTGACACTATGGGTGAGGCATGGGCCTTTGACAAAGGACTGTAGGCCATTTGAGAGTGCTGCAGGCCATCTGTAGCAGGCCAGTGCATTCTGTCACTCATACGTTCCCAGGCTGCAAGCCAGTGAATTACCCTGGGGTAACAGAGGTAAGTGATTGAGGTGTTCCTCTCAATCCTTCCTGTTCATACTGATCCATGAGGGTGTATGTGGGCAGGTTGCTTCTTACAGCAAGGGACACACCTGCATGGGACACCTATTCAACATGCACATCATGTATGTACTCTCATAAAGAGATGGGTCATGCTATAGCAAGAATATGACCTGTGATAAACCTGTAGCTGATGGGGGTGAGATGAGTGCATGTGTGATATGGGAGCTACTGGCACCTGACTCACAGATATACCTGGGACATTTTCCTTATGCTGCCTTGTGTGGGGACATGGGCAGCCTGCCATTACTTTATAACTGTGCCTTTTGTGGTCTGCCAGTGATTGGCCAGACTACCAGTATTCCCTACTAAAGAGACAACTAATGTGATGCTAACCTCTGTCACTGGAGCACAAATTGCCAGAGCTGTCCCAATCTACATGATAGATTGTTGCATGTATACAATATGCAGAGGTCAGTGTGGTAAGCTTGTTGTGTGTTTAATATTGTCTGGAAGTGGTCAGCATGTAGGCCTGGATGGGTGTATCTCAGTGGCCTAGGTACAGTACTGTGGTCGACAGGGCCATGTTCCAACAACTGCAGTGCCAACCACACTGCTTCACAGCCACACCCATGTCAGCAGTTGTACATACTCACTGTCCACATGTATAATTCCAACGTTGTGTGCAGTTGACAGTTATTTTATATGCACTTTGTGTAGGGTACTGCCATCTGTGTACTATTTCTATGTATGGGTCCCCATTCATGGCGTGTCCAGCTTTCTGACAGTGACAGATATTGACATGTGGACAGTCATGCATGCATGCAGTCTATAGCTCCAACTACGTCAGGGTATTCTGCTATATGGTGGAAGAGACATATACTTCTGGTCAACGCCTCACAGGTGTTGGGACTTAAACAATAAAGTAGAGAAAGCTGAAACTAGATGGATAATGTTGCTGCAGGCACATAAGCATCCAGGGTTGAATGATTTTTTACCCTTAAAACCTTTGCTTAAGGATCGTAAATTGCATCATTGATTAGTTAATTGTTGTTATAAAAAGGGTATGTGCTCTTTTATAGATTGTTTGATGAAGTGCTTGTTGTAAGGCATGAAAGTGCTAACCATTTTTTTAAGTTTGTTTTATTAAAGTTGATTTCCTAGAAGGTGTGCTTGATCCTGGACTTATTTCTTCAGTTTCCTGTGGTATTTTGTTCATACACGACCTTTACTGCTTGAGACGTTGTTTTGCTTTTGCTTAAAATATATGTGCTCATTGGCATGTGGTGTCATGGCATCCAGGATGCTGATGCCTGTGAGATCCCCATGATATCCCTAGTTGGTGTTTGGAAGGTACATGTGGCTAGTATTCTTAAGCCTACACATACCTTGGTATCCACTGGGATGGGTTCCCCTCTGTTAGTTCTGTGTGTGAGGCGTGGCCGGCACAGCTCGATGATTTGCTGTAGAATGTCCCTGCCCACACTATAATGCTCCACTATCTCCAGCTCATGTAGGCCCTGGAAGGTTACCCAGGGTCTGTGCACTCGTTTTCTCCTCCTCACTGTGGGTCGGTTGTCAGCATTCCCCTCCTCACCACCCTCAGCCTCTAGCACATATTGACAGAGTAAAGCGCCAGCAGCCTCTAACATTTTTAGTTAGCTTTGCCAGTTAAAAATCCCCCATCTGTATACACCAGTGGTGTAGAGTTTGTGGGAAAAAAAACAGTCTGAAAGGTGTTTGCATAGTTTATAGTGCTGTTCTGAGCTGTTGCCTGTGTAATTGGCTGATTCTGATACATCCCACCTGCCAGCTATGCTATTTCTCCTTGATTGCTTTCCTACTGCTATTTCCCCTTACCAGTTTCCTCCTAGTTTAAGCCCCGAGGTGCCATGCATTTACAGTGCTCAAATGTAAACACTGCTGCTGTTTCCTCTTTTTTTTCAGTTTAAAACCCGGTGCGTGCCATGCACACCTGTTTAGCCAATGTAAAAAGTGCTAACACATCCCCTTCCTTAGCTGTGTTTAGCTAAGGGCAAACACGGGCCACTGAGCTCCAATGTGCTTACAGCAGGCATTACACACCCCTTTTTCCTGTTAGCTGCTCCTCCTGCCTACATGATCTTGTTCTAGTACCTACATGGTTAGGTGCGGTGTGTGGACTTAGAATATTTTGTGATTCAGTAACATTCCCCTCATTTGCATACCCCAGTGTGGTGTGTAAGTCGTTAGTTACTGCACTAAAACGGACCCTTTCCCCTTGACAACCAGTGCTCCCTGATATTGTTTACATTCTGCATGCTTTAGACTATAAAGGCAAAATGCAGATTTACCTTAAAATTGAGTTTTTCATTTTTATTTATTTTCGGCACTATCGTGTTTGCGAGCCGCTACCCCATGCTTAAACGGCCGAGATTGGCAAAAAAAAAAGTTTAATTTAAAAAAAAATTAAACAGTTTTTCATGCCAATGGCCTTATATTTCGCCATTGGCATGATTAATGAACATAATACATTCTTTTTCACGAGCTGTCATGCCTCCATTTTGTCATTTGCAGAAATGTATTCGGTTATTAACCGAATACATTTCTGCACTGACACTGTTCTAACATGGAGTCTGAGCAACTTGGTGAATTGCTAAATCACCTCATTTGCATGGTTTTCACCAGCAAATGAGGGGATTTGCATGCTGCATGGTTTTCCGTGCTAGAAAAGTGTATGGCCGCTCGTGCATGTGAAGACAGCACTATCCTGAATTGCTCAGCGGCAATTTTCCATGCAGGAATGGCTACACTGTTCCTGCATGGAAAAAACGGCTTCCTGGATCGCGGGGATGGTCTCTCAGCTAGAGAGACTAGAGCGGTAGCTGATACATACTCACACCTGAAGGGCTTGGGCACAAGTATAGGTTTTCACTTTGATGTGGTGGGGCATGGAAAGATTTCTTATATCTAGCTTACAGACAATCAGGAGGAATCTAATTAGGGATAGGCGCCAAAGGAGGGGAGGGAGGGGAGGGAGGGTTGAGAGGGCAAGTGAGAGTGGTCACATGAAGAGTGGGAGGTATTTCAAATATTAGGGTAAAAATACAAAATAATAATGAAGTTAATCTAGGAGGGCAAAAATATAGGACTGATAGACAAAACTGAAAATAAAGGAAAGCTAGACGTTGTGTACAAATGACTATCCACTACTGAAAGTCATACAGAGTGTAAAAAGTGATAGCCATTATTTTTAAAAGAAGGCTGACATTAACAAGTTCACATAGCCAAGCTCAACACACATTCACATATGCAGAGGTTTTCAATAAAAACTTACCTAAACAGCAGAGACCTCCAAAACACACTCCACACATTCCCCACACAACACCAAACACATCACACACAGCAGACAACACACCAGTCTCACAAGCACAGCCCATAAAGCAAAACAATAAACCATCACAGACCACAAGGCATAACAATAAACCGAACATACTAGTCATTGGTGACTCAGTTGTGAGACACACTGATGTCCCCTTACCATGCTTGACAAGGAGACGGTCACAGTCAGTTGTCTGTCTGATGCCAGAATCCACCACATCACGCACGCACTTAAGTCTCTCCACAACAACTACAAGCATGACTTTTTCATTGTCCATGTTGGTGTGAATGACTTGAGATGTACATCCCTGGACTATATGAAAAGAGACATGATTGAGGTCTCAGAGTATGTGTCCCAGGCAGGTCTGACCCTAGTCCTAAGCAGCATCCTACCTTCACCAAGAATTATATCACAATACCAACAAAAAATAATTGACTTCAACAATTGGCTTAGTTTCTGATGTCATTCCAAGAGGCTCCAGTATTTGTCTGTCTGGGATGACATGGCTGACTCTATGCTTTGCTGGGAGGGTTAATACAGGCGGCATTATATACATATACAGGAGTGGCACTATATCACTACTGGGATTTTGTATACTGGTCAAGGACCTTGCCTCCCCCATTGTCTTTTTTAAGCAACTTCTCAAAGACAAATCTTCCAACATAAAAGACCTGTCAAAAAGCAAATTGAAGGTCATGCTGCTTAATGCTAGGAGCCTTAACCTGAAAATGCATTCACTGAAGGCTCTCCTTGCAGTGAAAGATGCTGATATCTGTGCGGTCACGGAAACTTGATTCAGGGCTGTGGAGTGAACACCTGCCTTACCAGGCCATACTTCTTTCCACACATTCTGACCCCAAAATGAGATTGGGAAGACTAAGAGTGGTAGAGTCTCTATCTTCATTAAGGAAAGGGTCACCTCCAGACTGGTTTGCAGTATGACACACTAGAACTACTCCAGCTGCAACTGATGATTGGCAAGACACTCATCCAAGTTATAGCCAGGTATAGATCCCCCCTCCATTACTCAGGACACCCACTCCTCTTACCTGGATCTACTTGACTCCATCAAGGTACCCCCTAACACCCTGATCCCTGGTGACTTCAGCTACCCCACCATAGACTGGGTAAACTATTCCTGCACTAATGCACTCACTGAACTATTCCTTGACTTCATCAATTCTAATGCATTAGACCAGCTCATCTCATCCCCCACAAAGGGGGAAACATTTTGGACTTGGTTCTCACCAACATGGGTGACTACTGCACCACTCCCATAGTATGTTCCTCCCTGGTGAGATCAGATCATCAGACTGCCTCATTCAAAGTTTCTATCACACCCAACCCCCCAGACATGTTGTGTCTTTCGGCTTTTCCCGGTTAGGGGTCACCACAGCGAAACTCCAGTCCGCTAATGATTGGCAATAGGTTTTTACGTGCCGAGTTGCTGGCCCTGACACACAACCTTCAATGAAGGTACGCCCATTTATGCATGTCTCCACACAGAAGACGCTCTAGCTGAGAATCGAACAGGACAACGTTTTACTGTGAGGCAACAACGCTACCGCAGCACCACCACCGCAGTGATTTTCAAGCTAAAAAACTTCTCAAAAGCTGACTACAATCTCCTAAGGGAGGGTATCAGCAGCTTCACACCACCACCCCCCTCAGTGGATGCAGACAACTATGCTGAACAGTACGCCAATGCAGTATAAAAGCACCTGTACAACTGCATGGACTCAGTCATACCCAGCAGAACTAAAACCTGCTCCTCAAGGAAACACAACCCTGTCTGGTGGACATCCTCTATCAAAAGGCTTTACAACAAAAGGAAGAAACTGTTATCCAAGGGTAAAAAGGAACAAATTCCAAACTGGAACAACTCCCTCATTAACCTCAGCAAGCAAATTAGATCACTAGTGAAAACCTCCAAAGCCAATTAAGAATCAAAACTAGCCTCTGAAACAAAAGGAAACCACAAAGCCTTCTTCAGTTATGTCAGAAACCTCCATGGCAAGGCCCAGGTTTGTTCCGAATTAGTACTTAACAGTATCACTTACATTGTTCCTGTTGACTTAGCCAACTTGCTAGCAGATAGGTTCAGCGCCAACTTCATCCTCCTGTCCCCCCAAGGCCCCTTTGACATCCCCAATAATTGTCCTGCACCCCATATCTCTGTATATCAAGTGATAAAGGCCCTATCCAAGGCAAAGAACACAGTTTCTATAGGACCTGATAGTATCCCAGGCTGTATCACCATCTCTTGCAAGAAATGGCTTCGCCATTGAGCACCCTATTCAACCACAGCCTAAGTACAGGCTTCATTCCAGCAGAGTGTAGAACTGCCATTGTCATCCCCTTGCACAAAGGTGGTTCCACTACTGACCATGGAAACTATCGCCCCATTAGCTTGACAAGTCTGATCTGTAAAGCCATGCAGCATATCATTATGGATCTCATGAACAAGGAAATAGGCAATCTCCAAGCACTTGACCCCCACCCAGTTTGGATTCGTCAAGGGCAGATCTTGCCTGTTGAACCTGGTTGACTTCTTTGAGACTGTCAACAAGGCCCTGGATGTGAGAAAGTCAGTACATACATCTTACCATGACTTGGCCAAGGCCTTTGACACAATCCCCTACTCGGGCATCATTGAGAAGCTAACACAACTTGGCATAAATCCCTATCTTATCAGGTGGGTGGCCAATTCACTCACCAACAGGACCATCAAGGTCAAAATAGGTGACTCCACCTCTGACAGCTGACCTGTCACTAGTGGAGTTCCCCAGGGATCTGTCCTGGGACCCATACTGTTTGGCATTTAATTCTCAGAGGTCCAGGCAAAGACAAAAGGCCTGTGGCTGACCAAGTTTGTGGATGACTGTTAGTTGGGTGCTGTCATTGACCCCCCAAATGATGTTAACATACTGCAAGAGGGTCTCACATCAACTAATGACTGGTGCCAAAGTCATGGCCTCAAACTAAACGCAAAAAAATGCATCATCATACCATTCAGCAAAAACATGGCCTCTACTGATTACTACATCAACAGCAACCCCCTAAGCACATAACCTGTGGTGAGGGACCTGGGTACTCACACTCGACCATCATATAGTGGCAGTGGTCAGAAAAGCCTTTTACTTGGTTCATTTTATTTTATTTATTTATTTATTTTATTTACATTTATTGACCGGGAGAGTCCGACTGGACACAGGTCTGCTTTCAGCAGAGGCCCAGGGAGAAAAGCTCCATACTCAAATGTTTACGACATTACACAATTAGAGAATTATCATACAAAATTATAGACACTGTTACAGCTGTAGAGCATAATACAAGATTAAACAAAGTTGTAGAACAGCTGTAGAGCAAGAATTGACATTTTAAGCAATAGTGATAGGTGTTAAACATAGTTACAGAAGTAGAACAAATTCATAAATTAGCAACTGAAACAAGTTGTTTTTGAGGTACGTAACAGACACTTAAATTATTGCAATAAGAGGTATTATTGTATAATAAGTAGATTAGGTTAAAGAGAAAATGAGGTAGCTACATCTCATAAGTAAAGGGATTGCATCCAGAAAAAAGGAGGTTATTATCGATCCTCCCTCATTAAACCAATAATTGAGCATAACGCCCCATTTGGTATGTACCTCTCCAAACATCTGAACCAACTGGAAAGGCCACAGAAATAGCCCACAAAGTGAATCCATGGCCTTCAAAACCTGTCCTATGCAGACAGGCTGAAATCACTATCACTTTACTCGGTATTGTACAGATTGCTCAGAGGTAATCTGTGTCTCGCCTACAAGACAATCTTGGATCCTGCTCTACTAGAGATGCTACATATCCATAAGTCTAACTCCTCATGCATTACCCACTCAAAAGGCCTGAATGTAATATGCAAAATCAACAAAACCTTCTGGAGAGATAGGTTTGTCTCCCACCGGCTGCCCCGTCTCTGGAATAGACTTCCCATACACTTCAAACAGAGTAACTTGCTGACCCTTTTCAAGTGTGACCCTGATGAGTGGATGGGAAAACACAAATTTGTCCAGGGGTTCCACCTTTGTCCCTCATTGACAGGGGTGACAGGTGCTGACTGAGGTTTCTTTTTGGGGATAAACTCTTGGCTAGGCTTGTAAGGGCCCCAGGGCCATTAGCTTAGTAACCTCCTATGATCCTATGATAGAGAAGTCAGGGGAAGGATTATATGAAGAGAAAGATTAGAGGGAAATGACTGGAATACAGAGAACATATGGCATAAGCATCTGAAACAAAGCAGTTTACTTTCTCAGTATTCTAACAGAACAAGAATGCCAGGTATAAGACTAGAATGGTTCTTGGTAAGAGAACAGGCATGTGGAATTACAAAAATCATGGAGATAAAGGACTGGGGAGTGTCTGTTCTTAAGTTCTCTGAGTTGCACAGGAACAGAAGGTTTAGAGCAGAGATGGAGCAGATAATAATGGAGGGCAAAGGAGATAAAGAAAATGCATAGTGATATAGGTCATAGAAAAGAAAGGAAGCAGAAAGGGAGGGCGGGAACACAGACAGGTGCAATAGAGCTAGCAGTGAGAGAAAGTATTACGTAAGAGGTAGGGAGAACTTGGCAAAATCAGCACAGAGAAGCAAGAAGGCCAGAAAAAAGAAGTTATGTCCTTACCATAACGTTCCATGTGGAGTGTTCATCTCGCCTTTGTTCTTACACCTGGGTTCGGAGCCGATCCTCGGCTCTGAGTCGGACGCTTAGCAAAGCTCTGCATCGAGAAGAAGCTCGAGACCAACCTATCTCCCACAATTCCCTCTGCCCTTATCTCAGATCTAGTTTGCAAAACAATACCAGATCCATCAACAAGAATGTAAACATACATACATACATACCAGGGCGTAACCGAAACCAGCAGCACAACAGAGAGAAATCAGTAGTGGGAGAAGCAAACCAGACCTCTAAACCGGACGTTCTTCCTGACCTGAGGGTGGGAGGGTGGGAATGTAAGAACAAAGGTGAGATGAACACTCCACATGGAACGTTATGGTAAGGACATAACTTCTTTATGTGAGAGTGTTCAATCTCGCCGTTTGTTCTTACACCTGGGTAGCGTCCCTAGCTCCGTGACCCTGAGAGACTCACGGAAGAACGTTCCTGAGCACAGTGGAACCAAAGGTTGCCCTGTCCCTGGAAATCCTATCCACTTTGTAATGAGTGATGAACGTATGTGGTTTAGACCAAGTGGCGGCCGCACAAATAGTATCCAAAGGAAGGCGGGCCGCATGAGCCAGAGATGTAGAGACTGATCTAGTAGAATGCCCTTTCGGTTTGGTGGGCAAACTTTGATCAGCAGCCGTATAAACAAAGGTAATACAATCAGATAGCCATTTGGAGAGAGTACGCTTCGTCACTGCCATGCCCTTTTTGTTGTCCGCAAAGGCTATAAAGAGCTGGTCTGCTCTTCTGTGATCCTTCGTTCTATCTAGATAGAATCTGAGTTGTTTATGAACATCCAACTTGTGTAACATATATTCCAGCTTATTGGAATGGTTTTTGAAAAAAGTGGGGAGTTCAATGGATTGATTAATGTTGTTGACTGAACAAACCTTGGGAAGAAAGGAAGGGTTGGTGCGTAAGGATACCCTGTCTGGGTGAAAAATTAAATATGGGTGCTTAATGGAAAGAGCTTGAAGTTCTGACACTCATCTGGCTGACGTGATAGCTACTAGAAAGAGAGTTTTCCAGGACAAGAACTTTAAGGAACAGGAAGAGGCTGGTTCAAAAGGTGGTAGCATTAGTTGGGATAAGAGAAGGTTTAGATTCCACGGAGCTGTAGGAAACCTGACTGGTGGTCTAAGATGAAAGGATCCTTTTAGAAAGGCCTTACAAAGCCTATGAGTCATAATAGGCACTCCATTCTCCCCTACATGAAAGTTGGAAATAGCAGCCAACTGAACCCTCAAGGTGGCAGAAGAAGCTCCTTGGTGAAATAGCATGGATAGAAACTCTAAAACTTTGTTTAGTGGGGCTATTAAGGGATCTAAATGCTGTGCAGTTGCCCAGTATACAAAATGCTTCCACTTACTAGTGTAAATTTTTGTAGTGGAAGCTTTATGAGAGGCTACTAGAATGTTCTGAACCACAGGAGAAAGAAGATCAGACCTGGCTAAGAAGGGAAGCGGAGCAGCCACGCTGCTAATCTGAGGGACAGGAGCGACGGGTGGGGAGCCCCTGACGAATGGGTCAGTAGATCTGTCTCCGGGTCCAGGATCCAGGGCTCCCGTATTTGGTGTGCTTGAAGAAAAGGAAACCAAATTTGACGAGGCCAGAATGGGGCAATGAGAATTACGGTCCTTTCCAGATTCTTGGCTTTCTGGAGAAATCTCGGTATCAGAGGTATAGGGGGGAAGGTGTACAGGAGACCCGGGGGCCAATCGTGAATCAGAGCATCCCTGGGGACTTCCCCTGGCGGGGGTAACAGGGTGAAGTAGCTTCTGCATTTGGCGTTCATTGGAGACGCAAACAGATCGCAGCAAGGCTGACCCCACTTGTGGAATATCCTGTCCGCTATTGTCTGTTTGAGGGACCACTCGTGAGGTAACAGGATGGCTCTGCTCAACCTGTCCGCTATGACGTTGGATAACCCCGGGATGTGCGTTGCTATCAGAAAGCGACCCATGGACTCTGCCCATAGCCAAATTCTCATGGCCTCTCTGCATAACTGGTAAGATTTGGTTCCCCCTTGCTTGTTTATGTACCAGACTATGGACATGTTGTCCGTTTGAACTGCAATGGTCCCTAGAGGTAGAAGGGGAGAAAAGTGTTGCAATGCTAGAAACACTGCCCTCATCTCCAGAACATTGATGTGCAGGTTGTACTCTAGATTGGTCCATTCGCCTTGGACTGCCTGTCCCTGAAAGATGCCCCCCCCCACCCTATCAGGGAAGCGTCCGTGGTCACTGTAGCTGTTGGAGTGGGTAGCACAAACAGCCGGCCGCCGATGAGATTGCAATTCTGTAGCCACCAAGACAGGTTTGTCTTGCAGGTGTTTGTGATGTGAATTTCCTGTGTCAGCGGTAACTGTTGGAACGACCATTGTGCGAACAGCAGCCATTGAAAAACTCTCATGTGTAGTCTGCCCAAGGGAATTGCAATGAGTGAAGCTGACATGAGTCCCAAGACTTTTAGAACTAGTTTGGCTGGGGATTTCTTGGACAACAGGAGTAGAGATACGTGATTTTGTAGAGAGACTATTCTTTCTGGGGGAAGTCTTAGAATCAAGTAACGGGTATCCAAATCTGCTCCTATGAATGAGATATGCTGTGACGGCTATAAGGCAGATTTTTCGAAATTTATGGAAATTCTGAGTAGAACACAAAGGTCGAGTGTGTAATCCCTGGCCTGTATCAGTCGACGCTTGGTGGTGGCAGTAAGGAGCCAGTCGTCCAGATACGGAAACACCCGGAATCCTAGGCGTCTCATGTGAGACGCTACCACTGCTATGCATTTGGTGAAAACCCTGGGGGCTGAGGTTAGACCAAAGGGCAGGGCCCGAAACTGATAGTGACTGGCTCCCAGCCTGAAGCGCAAGTGATCCCTGGACGCTTTGGCCATTTTGATGTGGTAGCATGCGTCCTTGAGATCTATTGAGCACATCCAGTTGTCCTTCTGTAAGAATGGAAGGATCGATTGAAGCGTGACCATCCGGAACTTTTCTTTCTTCACAAAGGTATTGAGCTTACTTAGGTCCAGAATTGGCCTCCAGTCCTCTGTCTTTTTTGGAACTAAAAAGAACATTGAGTAAGTTCCGAATCCTCTTTGGTCCGCCGGGACTGGTTGGATGACTCTTTTTTTTTTAGCAGCTTTGAAATTTCTATAGCTGCAGGTTCTCACAGATGGGGTAGTACATCTGGGAATCTTTTCTGCGGTAACGGGGGAAATAGAAATGGAATTTTGTAACCTCTGGTAATAATGCTTTTCACCCATCTGTCTGAGGTAAGACTTTGCCAGGCCTGAGGGTATAAAGCTAAGTGACCCCCGACTGCCTCCAGAGCAGGACAGTCGGGCCTCCCTTCAGGAGTGCTGGAAAGGCTTCCCAGGGACCATATCCCTGTCGCCTTGGTTTTGCGGACCCCCTCTGCCGCCAGGGCGACGTCTTCCACTTCTGCCCCCCCCTCTGCCTCTGGAGGGGGCATCACCCTGTGTGCTTGGGAAAGAACCCTGGGGTTTACGAAACCACATTTTTCCACCTCGTTGCCCTTTGGGGTACAGTCTGGATGGGGTGGAAAAACGGACTCCGACAGCAGACAGAGTCTTTCCCTCTTGCTCACACCGGGTAAGGGTCTCCTTTACTTTGGGGCCAAAGAGAGTGGCACCATCAAAAGGGCGTTAGTAAAGGAAGACTTGAAGGCTTCCGCAAAGGAGCATAAGCGCATCCAGGATTGTCTACGGAGAGCAATCGCTGAAACCACAGCCCTACTCGACCCTTCGGCTGCATACGAGATGAGCCTCATGGATGAGTTTACAGTTGATGTAAGGGTATTGAGCTGTGCTGTAACCTTATCTGTGACAGCAGCATCTGTAGTACCCTGGAGGGTATCTCCCAACTCTTTGACTAGATCCCTCTGTAAACGTGTGAAATGTGTCAAATAGTTCAGCAATCGCATGGAAAAAGTCGCTGAACTAAAAATGCACTTCCCATATCTGTCCATGGTCCTAGAATCTCTGTTAGGTGGATGGACAGATGAGGAATATTCAGACATCTCCTTTTTAGTGGCAGCTGCCACCACCATAGCGTCCACTGGAACTCCCTTTGTGAGGTATGCCTTATCCTGAGGGGCCGTAATATACTTATTAGGCTTTCTGGGAACTGGCTCCACTGTGTCAGGTGTCTCCCACGCCCTTCGAGCAATCAAATCCAGAAGATTAAGAAGAAAATGTGAATGCAGCAAGTGACAGTACTTCCGGGAACCTTACAGCGCTAGTTCAGGCGCTACTGGGTAGAGTGGACGCACTAACACAGAAAGTGGATGCTTTTTCTATGCGACAATCTGGAGTGGATTTGTTTTTAACAAGCGGTCAACCATCTTTTGCGAGGGTAACAGCTAATTCGCTACCGAATGGGCAGCGGTCTCCTCAAAATGGAATTAATAATGCGGTTCAAACGAATGGCAATAGCCAAGTAGCAGTGATCGAAGAACATGATTGTGTACCCGTTTTGGCAAGATCAAGTCTGCAACGAGGTAATTTGATTTCTGCAGCTCAAATACCAGTTTCTAATAACCAGATGCTTTATAACGACGGTGTACCAGTAATGGGTAATTTTTTAGACAATAATAATTTTTTTGGTCAAAGCTCAAGGTCTAATACAAGTACTTTTAACATTAATGAAGCAGAGAATTGTGGGCTGGCTAATAAAATAGATGATTTCGACACCAAATTGTTTAAGTGTAAAAAACTACAACTGGAGGTATCGTATCTTGAAGAGTGTATCAAGAATAAAGTCATCCCAAAAGGACTACGCCAGTGGCGTTTTCTTGCTGGTTTGACTGATGATTCCCCTTTTTATCAAGAACTCATTGACTTGTTTGATAGGCAAGGGAAAGAGTTTTTACAAGCCCTTATTGTCTATTATTCTAAGGAGATTTCCATTTTAAAAATTGAATTGGAAAAATTGGAGAATGAGATTAAAGCTTATGTTGAGTTTCTGCGGTACAAATACGAGTACTGCAGAATATATACAAGTATTGATGCCACTATGGATAAACTTTTATTTACCAAGAAAAAGAAATTAACTCGAGACATTAATGATTATGCAAATAAATGTGCCTATCCTAGACTTCCCTTACAGGCGCAAACGGCACCTAATGGTAGCACGGATAATCAGCACCTGAGAGGGCAATCTAATGCACTAAATTCTAATAACATCCCAAATGGGTCAGGGGAAGAAAGATCTGTTCCAAGAAGAAGTCCTAGATTAAACAATAATAATATGAACAATAATGTGAATAATTTTGCAGGTACCATAGGACAAAATGAACAACAAAATTATGGTATAAATAATGTGATTCAGGAGTCTGAACCACAAAACCATCAAATTCAACGGGATTTTCACCAAGTAAATCATTCCCGAGGCAACAATTCACATTATGTGCGACAACAGACCAACACAAGGAACAGGAGAAAGGCACGAAAGAGATGAACATAACCTTAAATTTTGGTTTACAACCAAAATTACATAAGAGTTCTAAGGGCGATTTTACTATTTACAATTATACTGTTATGGATATACATCAAGACATGGTAGATTTTCTGGCAAAAGATTTATCCTTTGTTCCAGGTCGGTGAATAGACATTAGCAAAACTAATATTGACTTAAAAGTATTTGTACGCAAACTTAACCTTAATTCCCTTCTAGGTAATGATGCAGCTATTGTTAAGACTCTCAGAGTGTCTAGCTCATATAACCCACCGCTTCATCCTATTTTAAACATTTTTGAAAAGATTTGCGGAATGGATTTATGGGCTATTCAAAATCATGAGATTCATAGGAATTATAGACATTCTAGTAATATAACTGCATTAGAGTGGGATTTTACACATTTGTTGAAAGATTGTAGTATAAGAGTAATGAAACCTGATAAAGGTGGAGGCCTGGTATTTATGGACTACTGTACGTATGTTGATTATATGTTAGAACATTTGGATACCCCTGCATACAAATTGGTTTCTTTAAACGAAATTCATGTCGCATATAAAAAGATCAATAATATTTTAAATGACTTGTTTTTGGAGGGGTTTATAGATACGGAACTCCATGGATACTTAACAATGGCCGCACCCAGAATTCCAGCTTTTTTTGGAACTCCCAAATTACATAAGTGGTTATGTGCCCCCCCTTTTAGACCTATTATTGATGGCAGGGGCTCAATCACTTATGCCTGTGCTAAATACATTGACAGCGTTATTAAACCACTTATAGATAGTGAAAAACAGATCTGCAAGGACTCATGGACTTTCTTGGTGAATATTAGTAAACAAAAGTATTCACCAAATGTTATTTTCTTGACGATTGACGTCAAAGATTTGTACACCACTATACCCCAAATGGTAGGGCTTAGTTGGGTGAGGCAGTTCATGTTGTCCAAGAAGGTCAGTGATGATACCATCTATTTGATAGAGACACTGTTGGAAGTGGTGTTGACTAACAATTTTTTCACGTTTGAGAATAATTTTTACTTGCAGACATCCGGTGTGGCAATGGGCTCTCCTTGTGGGGGCACATTTGCAAATGCTGTCATGGCTTTTTGGGAGAATACCCTTCTTTTCAAGGATGATTGGTTTCAGAAATATGTCACCTGGTACACTAGGTACCAGGATGACATATTTTGTATTTGGGAAGGAAATCAGGAACTTATCCCAACATTTGTTGATAAGATCTCTAAAATGACGGATTTTCTAGATTTTACGTACAATATTGGAGTCAATGAGATTAATTATTTAGATATATTGTTGATCAACGACAGAATCAATAGCAAATTTAAAAGTTAAATTTATAGAAAACCAACGTACTCCAATTCTCTGATGCATTATTCAAGTAACCATCCATATCATCAGAAAATAGCAGTGATCAAAGGTCAGATAGTACGAGCAGCACGTATGGTGACCGACCGTCATGACTACGTAATCGAATGTAATAGACTTATGAGTATGTTTTTGGCTAGGGGTTATCCTTCTACGTTAATTTTAAGTGTAATAACAGAAGTCACGTCTAAACGCGATGAAGGTCTTTTTTCCCCCTATTAAGAGCACAGGATAATTCTAATTTAGTCACCGACCATGTAGTAGACAATACAGGAAGTGACAAGATGGGAATAAGTAATGTTGATAATAATAAGTATCGCATTAGCTTTTTGCACACCTATTCTTTAGATTTCAAAGAAATCAGAGAAGTTATTTTTAAAAATTGGGATGTTATAAGAAATGATAGACATTTGATGAGCTCATTGGGTGATACCCCTAAGATAACATATAGGAGAGGCGATAATTTAAAATCTTTGTTGGAAAGAACTAAGAAAAAGGTTAATATAAATAGGCAGCATGGTATGTATAAATGTGGTTCATGTGCCCAATGTAAGTTCATAAAGGTAGGCAATCAGTTTACTATTAACAACAGAACATATAAAGTGAATAACCACTATAATTGTGAAACAAAAATAGTAATATATGTGGCACTGTGCAATTTCTGCAAGGCATTTTATATCGGTAAAACCGAGCGTAAACTAAAATCTAGGATATATGAACATCAGTATGCGATAAGTAAGAAGGATGTTAATAATGCTCTGGCTAGGCACATTTTAGAGAATGAAGGCCACACCTTTAGTTTCACAATTTTACAAAAAAGAGATTTAGATATCAGGGGGGTCCTTGGCAAATTCAATTGGAAATAAATGAATTACTATGGCAGGTGCACACTAGAGCCCATATTTTCCCTGGTATTAATGAGGCTTTATCTATAAAGCCTGTATTAAAATGGCTTTCTTATAATAGATGATATTTAATTAATATTTAAATTAATAGCTGGACTAATATGACTTGAGGTCAGAGACAAAATATAAATGTTTTATTTCACAAATAAATAATAAATAATTTTTAAATTAATTTATTGGCTGAATATGTATAGTATATCAACATCAGCATTTGCTATAGTAGTCTTTTATGTATATATTAGCATTTGCAATAGTATTTATTATTTTGTATTTATATAAATATAGTGTAAATATGTAGTTTATATATCATTATTTGTTCATGTTTATAATTATCCATTACATTTTAGGTAGTATTTATGGTTACATTTATCAATTTTTATTAACTCATCCACTCAGAATAAGCACATGCAATGTATGTTAAAATGCGTATGATATTCATTTTACAAATGCATTCCCTTCCTGACGTCTGACATTTGTACAGATTTATTTGGTCATTATTGTTTCTTTTTTACATGCCTTATTTTATGAAACAATATTTGAGAATATTTACTGATCATGCATTTAATAATGTTTTATTACTTTAGTTTATTAAAGTTTCTATCCATTTGTATTGTTAAAACTTCCCTTTTAAGGTTCCCTTGGCAACGCTGATATATATAAATGCATTTTAACGTGATTGGATTATTTTAATTGATGCGTATATATAACATAGTTTTAAATTGTATTTGGTTATTTGTCTGAAGAAGGCGAGACACTGTTTTTGCTGAAATCGTTTATGCGCTCACATTTTATTTGGTTCAATAAATTTCACTTGAGACTTTTGGAAGCCTAGCTCTTATTGTGAACCTGTTCGCTATTTCACTAGTTTCGGTGTTTTGTTTATAGTGGATTATTTCTATAATGAAGCAAGCTTCCCATGGCCCTCAAAAATACTACCCACATGCAAGCCTTCATGACAACTCTCAGAAATTACCTCAACAGCACCTGGAGGTGTCACTGCAATCATCCCACTTGAAATACTCCCTCTTTCCTACATTATGCTCCCCCCCCCCTCACCTTCCTTCCAACCTCTTCTTCTCCCATTGTTTTGTTATCCATTCTAACCTCCCGCATTTAACTATGACATTCACCTACTGCTTTCCACACCCTTCCATATTCTTAATCCCCTATTATTCTGATACTACCACCTTTCTTCCTTCCACCTCCACTCTCTTATTCCACTCTCTCTGTAACTTACCAGATTTACTACCATTACTACCTTTCCAGACCTATATACACATTACGTCTGCATTCTTTCCACTCTGTTCTCTCCCATCTCCTCTGTACTCTCCACCCGTTCAAAATGGCTCATTTGCTGAATCTCCCAGACTAGTACAGCAATGGTCATCTACTTAATCCTAATTTTAAATAATCTTTTTTCTATTTATGTGGGAAGAAATAGCCAGGGAATTGTTATAGCCTAGTACCAACCTACGAACCTATGACCCTATGAACCTATTATATGTTTGTTTGCATAACGTACTGAGAATTTACTATTTGTTTGTTATCCTCTCTTCACTGACACAGCCTGTACTAAGAATCTGTTACTTGCATGTTATCTTCTATTCATGTACATAACCTACATTGAGAATGTACTACTTGCTTAACATTACTATGGAATTTTTAATTGCATACTTTAGACTGTGGATCTTTTCTCCCCGGGCCTCCACTGAAAAAGAGCACAAACTCAGATGGACTATCCTGGTCAACAAATGTCAAATAAATAATCAATAAATAAGTAAATAAATCTTTTGGGTTTCTAATACCATGATGGGAATGGACCCCATTTCTAAGTCAGGGTATAATTAAACTTCATGAAAGTAGTATTGTTTCAATCTTTGATGTCAGCCAAAAGTTCTCTTCACAGCACCTGCAATGTGCCCAGAACTGACTCCTTCTGCAATTCATATGGAGTTACATGTATTGGTAGCATATTTAAATACAACTGTAAATTCTTTTTTTTATTAGAGCCACTGCTCCAGGGTATCTTTCTTCCACATTGTTTTCATTTCTGCCTGCAAATACTGATATTTTATAACTTTGTGTCTGTAATCAATGCTATTTTTGTCTTTTGTTCATGGACTACTATATTTCCTACATTGTAGCATTCGCACAATCTCCAGTGCAACAACCTTGCCACATTACTGTACCCTTCAGTGTTCAGGCCCCTGCTATGAGTGTATCACACCCATCAACAAGGTGTGCAGCTGTTTCCAATACTTTTTATAGAGCCTGCATCTGTCTGTTTCTCCCACATGTTCAATGGACTTTGTAAACCAATGTGTATGTAGTCTACTATGCTGGGCTGCCATTATCAACCCTTCATCCTCTTGTTTCCACTCACTATCCATAATCATCCCTGTGTCAAATCCTGATCAACATGAGGTTGTTCCGGAAGATCTTTGTACTTGCCAATATATGTGTTGATTTCCACATTCTTTTTCTTCTCATCAGATCCTTCTCCTTATTGTCTTTCTTTTTTATTTGGCACATTCAGTTGCTGTCTGATTTTTGTCTACTTTTGGTTTGGTTTCCATTAGCACTTGACACCTGAATGCTTCTGCTAAACTAAATAGAGAGGTCATATTACACTTCTTCTCCTCATGTTTTAAAACTTTTAGTATGTTTGGATCTGATGAGGTCAGCAGATATGTATTCAGTCCAATGTCTGCAGATCTACAAATATAATCAATTTCGAGGAGGCCTATACCTCCTTCAGAGCAAGGGATATATAATCTTCGTGTCCACTGATTTTTATATATCATTTGATAAGAGTGATGCATTTTTATTGTTTTTCTGTCCAAATGATGCAATACCTTTTGGGACCAGTCAGTCATACCAAAACTGTAAGTTAAAACAGGGAGATCAAATTAGTTTATAGCTTGGACTTTATTGCTAGATGTCAGGGCTTTTTTCAATGTTAGTTTTAATCTCCTGAAGTATTCCTTACTGAGTTGTATTAGCATTTGTTCATGTTTTATTGCAGATCCTTCATCAGTTCCTAAACATTTATGCACTCCTTCCTGCTCACATTCTTTGATATCACGTTTCTGTCCTAGACTGATATTTTGTTGGCACTACAACTTTCCTGCTTTAAATGTTGCGTTTGCACATTTATCAAGATCAGATGTCACTCTTATATCATCTGATAAAGTTTTAATCATTTGCAGCTGTACCTTCAACTCCTTATCTGATGAACTTTATAATTTCAAGTCATCCACAAAACGTAGATGAGAAATCTTTAAGCAAGTTTGTTTTCTGGGAGCCAAATTATAACCAAGACCTAATCTGTTAAACAGCTTTATGGGTTAAGGGCAAGACAAAACAACAGCAGTGACAAAGAATGACCATAGAATGTCCCCTCTGATTTTTTATCCCTGGGGTAATAATTTTCCTTTTGTCATGGTTTAATTGCAAAGTGGTTTGCCACTGTTTCTTGATCGCTGTAATGTAACTGATTAATGTAGGGTGTATCTTATACATCTGTAAGCACTCATTTATCCATGAATGTGGGATGCTGTCAAATGCATTTTGTTGTAATCTCTCCATGCCATACTTGGATTCTTCCCCGTTTTTGCAATTCTCCATTATGACTTTATTTAGCAACACATGATCCTTTGCTCATTCTTTCTTTTCATGACCTCTTGTTCTATTGCTATGGTAGAGTTTTCTTCTAAATGACTATAATCTCTGTCAGTATAATTTCCAGTATATACTTTGCACATCATCAGAAGGCAAGTTATTGGTTTATAGTTTTTAGGATGGCTTGCAGGTTCATTCTTAAGGAGGAATATCATTTTTCCTGTTGTTAACCAGGCTGGTGTCTCTTTAGGATGTGCATACAGGTAGTTCTTACTCAGGGCTAAATCTTCGTTTAAAGATGTTAATACTTTTAGCCAGAAGTTAGGTACTGCACCTGGGCCTGGGGTTTTCCAATTAGGAACTTTTCTTAATTTTGTTTCAATTTCTCTGGATGTTTCTTTATCCCATTTCATATCCTGTACATTTCAACTTTCTTTTACTTCTTCTATCCATTCAGCATCTTTGTTATGTTCCACAGGGCCTTCATAAATGTTTCTCCAGAATGTGTCTCTGTCTTCTTTTTTGGTGGTGTTTCTCACCCTTTTGCTTTCTTTCCCAGTTCTGCATCAAACTTTTTGGGTTATCAATGAATTGCTTATTTTGTACTTCAATTTTCTGAGTTTAATTTCTCCAAGTCTTCTTTATTTTCTTCTCCAATTTGTTGAAGATGTAGGTATAGACAGAATCAGGAAGATGGCAAGAGGTTAGACCAGAAAGCCACAAAAAGCCAATGGTAAATAGAGGTTGTCTAGCAGAACGATAAAGTATTATGCTACATTATAGTGGATGATTCTCACTGTAGAAAAAGGTATGTGTGTGTAATCAGTGTCAGTGGCTCATTCGGTGCTAGGCTTTATTCCTAGATGAGATGCTTGGATTAATTTTTCTTCACTGACACTGTAGTGCAGCATGGGGGGGGGGTGCTGCACTCTGGACTGCATCCTACAGGTAAGATGTTAAACCGAGCACTCAGATGGATGTAAAAAAAATTGCATCTATCAAAAACAGAAGGGGTACTACTATATTTAAAATATACAAGGAAACATATTAAAGCACAAAAGCAATTATGAAGCCCAAATACATTACATATTATCAGAAAAGGATAACATAACAATATCAATGAAAATGCAGAGAAAGATATATAAATCAAGAAGGAAAATACACACTATCAGATATAATTAACAGGGTGGCCACGGTGGTGCAGCGGTTATTGTTGCCTCCTCACAGCAAGAGGTTTTCTGGTTCGAACCTCGACTGGGGTGCCTTCTGTGTGGAGTCTGCATGTCCTCCCTGTGGTCACGCGGGTTTGCTCCGGGTGCTCTGGTTTCCTCCCACATCTCAAAGACATGCTGTAGGTGGATTGGACACTATAAATTGGCCCTAGGCGTAAGTGCATGCATGTGTGTGCCTTCTGTGTATGGTTGGGTGCCGGGCTGCAACTTGACACCATAAAACTCTACTGCTAATCATAATAGTGGAGAAGGTGATCCGCTGTGGTGACTCCTAACCGGGAAAAGCCGAAAGAAAAAGAAGATCAGATGTAATTAACAATCAACACAAAAGAGAAAGACATATATTAATGGGTCTATATCAGAAAGTCGAAAGCTTATTTACCCGAATACCTAAACGTCGACACATATTCCGTGAACTGCATATACACCGAACGCCCTAAACTGCGAAATTCAAAAAGTCGAACTGTCATACTTGTCCCACCCCACCGCCCGCTACATACTACCTAAACAAACAAACTAAATAAACCACATACATACACTAACCAAAACCCTACTTCTAAACCTAAACTAAACCGTAATTCTAACCCTACACTAACTCTTACATATACCACCATGTATGCACATAACTTAACCCACACCCTAACCCTAAGGTCCGTAACTATTGCACACTTACCTTAAAAAGCTAAACCCAAACAAACCATCTATGCACTTACCTTAACCCGCACCCTAACCCTAAGGTCTGTAACTATCGCACACTTACCTTACGGAGCTATACCGCAGAAGGGCCAACCATGACGATTTGACATTTCCGCTTTCGCGCTTCTGGACGATTGATGTTTTTCCTTTTTGATGAAGACAGGTCAACGTTTAGGAATTCCAGTAAGTAAGCTTTCATCTTTCTGATATAGACTCATATTAATAACCTCCTCCCCATGCCTTTTGTCATAAACATTTCCTTATACATGCCAAAATGCCTATCATGTCCCATCTTTTATTAAATAAAATAGTTTTTGTCCTAGCTTGCCAAATATGGTAAAAGATAGACATTCACAATATATCTTTTTGATTTTCACATCTCTTATTGGATTCTGGAAAAATAACCATAAATTATATTATCTGTAGGTATACCTTCTAAATATGTAAAATCTCATTGCTTTCATATATATAATTCCATAAAAGGTAAAGTTTGATACATGTAAAAAAAAAAAAAAAAAAAAAAGTGATATTGTTGCCTCAGGTGTATAGTCTATTTGACAACCCATTAGACTTGCCACAGTTATTACATAGGGAAAAAGATCAGAAAATTATCTAAGAGAATTTACAAACATATTACTTCTGTAAAAAATAAAGATTTCAATAATTTTGTCGTTGGCAGTTTCCGAAATTTGTGGGCTGCTGGGAGTGGGAAGAATTAAAACAAATAACCATAATATGAACAATGGTAAAATATTCCTGGAAAATGGTAGGTTGAACAACATGTCTTTTAATAACAGGAGTCGTCTGTTAAACTCTTCAAGTTTGGATCCAATTGATGAACGCACGATAATAACAGACTGTTCAGGTATGAATATTTCTATCAGTACATTGAACTAAATTCCTTCAGTCAAGTGAGTGGTGAAGTTGAGACAATTTTTAACACTGTGAGTTCCAGTAAAGATGTAAACTCTATTAATTATTGTATTAAAGTAATTTTTTTATTTAGAAAAGAAAATGGCCAGGTTGAAGTCATTAGAACATGGTTTGCAACAGTGTATTGAATTACAGCAAATTCCATTTGGCCTAAGGCTATTTAAGATTCTGAATGGTGTAAGTAAGGGTGATAAGTTTTACTGTGATCTAATAAAGCTATTTAAAGTGGGTTCCATACACTGGATCGAATTTTCACTAATTCGAAATAGTGCATGGAATGCTCACTGCAGCGAAAGTGCACTTAATCGAAAGTGCACTTGTGCGGAGTTCAGTACAACGAACGGGTGTTGTACTGAACTTCTGTGCAGTACTCATGGACCTTAGGGTTAGGGTATGGGCTATCCCCTTACTATGAACCGTGCCCTAACCCTAAGGTCCGTGATGACTGCAGTGGATTGAAGGACATAGCAATGTCCTCCACTATGGTGAGATAGTCAAGGACCTTAGGGTTAGGGCACAGGTTAGGGTAAGGGGATAACTATCCCTTACCCTAACCCATGCCCTAATCCTAAGGTCCGTGACTATCGCACCATAGTGGAGGACATAACTTGTTTTATATGTCCTCCAATGTGCTGCAGTGTTTTCGGTGAAGTGCACTTACGCAAAAGTTCACTTTCGTTAAAGTGAACTTTTGCAGAAGTGAGGGTTCCTATTACAAGTTCGAAATACTGAACTTTCGTTCTTGTAATAGGAATCCATTTAAAGCTATTTAACAGCACTAATTTGAAAATTATGACATTATTAGTGGATGTGGAAGGATTCAAATTTAGAAATGAAAGTACAATTTAGGACAAGATAATCTGAAGGAACATGTTTTTTTCAAGTTGTACTGTGCTTTATAATGGAATATCAGCTAAAATAAGCAGGCTTTTCTCTACACTGATTAATAAGGAATGAAAAAGCTCTTACGAGCATATGAAGCTTATAGGTCAGGTTTGGCCTATCCTTTAAAAACCAAAGGGCAACAGATTATTGGTACGAATATTGAACTAAATGGAAGTGTCTCTTGCATGGTGAATGAAAACATTTCTAACACTGATAAAGTTCCAAGTTAAACTTTTGTTCAAATAATAAAGAAAGAAAGAAAAGCCTCCCCCTTGTCACTAGAACCTTTCATATTGAGCAATCCTTCAGTTGAAGGGACACTTTATAGACAATTGAAAATAAGGAATCAAGTAAGAGGAAGTGGTAGATGAAAAGGAAGAAGACATTAAAAGAGCACTGTAACATCAAGTGATTTTTGTTAAATAATAACCATTCATCCGTTTTGTCCAAAGAGTCTTCTTTCATTCCTTCTCATACTGCTAATTTCACTAAAGTACTAGTAGATTTGCAAATTATATGTTCAAAAATTAAATCTACAGCACCTGTTACACAATATTCTACATTTTAACAGTACCAACAAAAGAGAGTTAAAACATAAAAGCATATATAATCCAGTGCTTCATAGCACTTTACAAGTATTATAGGATGTTTGTGAGAAACATCTTCGTCAGAATTTAAAAGTAAAATCTAAAGTGTATAATTTAATTTTCATTGAAAGGCTAGCAACAGCTTTCACAAAACAAAATCTGGGTGATGAAAGGTAACAAGGGAAATGGTGCGGTAATTTATATGATTACAATTTGGCAATGTTGGACCTTCTAAAAGATGTAAAGTATTGCAAAGAAGTAACCAAAACAATGATCATTAAGAAGTTTTCTGAGATTGATATGTTGTGGCTTGACATATTGTGTCAAGGCTACATTGATTTTGATTTATATAGCTTCTTAAAGGTGGATCATCCAAAGATAGCTAGATTATTTGGGATACCAAAGAATCAAAAGAATAAAGAAAATCAAACTTTTAGCCTGGTAGTAGCTGCTAATTTGTGCAAAACAGAGTCAATTTCAGTTTACTTGGACCACATTTTAAATCCTGTAGTCCAAGAATCAGCATTTAATTAAGAGACTCCTGGCATTTACTTGAATTATTACGCAAAGTAGTTTGCCAAAATATCCAGGAATTTTGATAACCTAATTGGCTAAGTTTCTGGTGTTATTCTAAGGGGATCCAGTATCTGTCTGCTTGGGATGACATGATTTTTTTTTAAAGGATTTTATTAAATGATTATTAAAATGAACAAATATTTCCATGAAATTATAACAATTTTTTCTTTAAAGTTAAAAATAAAAAAATTAAAAAAACTTCTAATATATAAACCAATGTAACTAAACTATGTACAAAGATGTTCATCATGCAAAAAACATCTTAATGCTACTGTAGGATTAATAAAAATCCATCTGTTTACATAAATTAAAACTATTTTCCTAGAAGTTCATAGATGATATTCCATGAATTATATAATGTAGTATTCCTAGACGATGTAGATTTAATAGTTAACATTTCAAAATTACACGTTTCAAGGAGTATATTTTTAAATTCCAAAAATGTAGGTGCTGTACTAGATTTCCAATTCTTAGTGATTGTTTTTCTAGCTGTAGATGGTATAGACCAAACCAAAGGGTACTTATTCTCTTTTACACAATCAGAAACAGGAGTATTAAATAAAACAAGTGATTTAGATATAAAGAAATTATCAGTAAAAATTGTTTGCAACAAATTATTGATATCATCCCCAAATTTTCTTAAATATATGCAATTATAAAACATATGAGACCAGTCAGCATTCAATTCAATATTACATCTCCAACATGTTTTATTCTTTTTAGAAAATATACTTATATTATGAGGCGTGATAAATGATCTATTTAAAAATATCCATGTGAATAATTTCCATTTTAAAGAAGAAGTAGTCATACTTGCTGATTGTAACATATTCAATTTGTCTTTCTCAGAGGGAGGATTATTATTTGGGATGACATGATTGACAGACCTCTATGCTTTGCCAGAGATGGCCTGCATCTGTCACCCCTGGGTTTCTGGGTACTGGCTAAGGCTCTTGCCACCCCTATAGCGCCTTTTTAGGTGGTGTTCCAAAGACCAAATTACCACTGTAACAGCTATAAATAAATGCAATCTGAGGGTCATGCTGCTCAATGCTAGAAGTCTAAAATCTCAAGATGCACTCTCTCGAAGCACTCCTCAAAATGGAGAACACTGGCATTTGTGCTGTAATGGAGACCTGGTTTAAAGTGGCAGAAAGCACCCCTGCACTACCAGGCTATAACACGTTCCACACCTTTTGACCCTGAAACATGGACTGAAGCTCCAAAGGCGGTGGTGTCTCCATATTCATAAAGGATATGCACACCTCCAGACTAGTAGTCCAGTATAATGCATCTGAGATACTTCAGGTACAACTAACATTGGGTAAGACTGTGATCCAGGTCATAGCCTGATATAGGTCCCTAACCATGTCCCTAGACTCTCACTCCACATTCCTAAGCACCCTGGAATCTATGAAGTCTAAGCCAACACTCTCATACTAGGAGACTTCAACTACCCCTCCATCAACTGGGAAAACTACTCGAGCACCAATACACTGGCCCAATGCTTCCTAGACTTCATCAATTCCATTGCCCTGGACCAGTTAATTCTGACCCTCACTAGAGGAAGCAACATCCTTGACCTAGTTATTACTAACATGGGCAACCGTTGCTCTACACCAATAGTCAATCCCTCCCTGGTCAGATCTGACCATAAACTAATCACCATGGATATCCACATATCACTCACATCCCCCGCAAGGGTAACCACCTTGTAAAACTTCTCCAAATCTGACTTTGGACTCCTAAAACAGAGGTGGGTAACTTCACGGATCCCATGCCAATGGAAAATAGCTGCATGACTGCCGAATCATATACCAGTGCACTGTACAAGCATGTACATAAATGCATGGAACTAGCCATACCCAACAGAACCAAGATGCTCTCCTCCAAAAAAAAAGAAGCCAATCTGGTGGTTCCTTGCCATTAATAAACTCTACAACACAAGGAAGAAAGTGTTGCAGAAAACAGTGAAGTCCCAAGACTGGAAAAACTCCCTTATTAGCCACAACAAAAAGTTGCGAGCCCTCATCAAATCCTCTAAAGCCAGCTATGAAGGCAGAATTGTGGCAGACACTAAAAACAATCACAAAGCCTTTTATAGTTATATGAAGAACCTCCATGCCAATACCCAGATTTGCTCTGAGTTACTGCACAATTGTACTTCCTATACTGAGCCAACAGATATTGCCAACATATTGGCTGACAGATTCAGTGCTAACTTTACCCCCCCCCAAGGACCAATCACAATACCGGAAGAATACCATGTACCCAGCATTACTGCAGCCCAGGTTAACGCTGCATTGTCCAAGGCCAAGAATACAGCTTTTATGGGACCCGATAATATCCCTGGCTGTGTTCTGCATGAACTACAATGCGAACTGGCACCACATCTGTATGTTCTGTTCAGTCACAGCCTCACCTCAGGCTTTGTCCCTACCGAATGGTGCAGTGCTACAGTCATCCATCTCTATAAAGGGGAGCGACTACAGACCCTGGGAATTATCACCCCATTAACCTGACGAGTCTGATATGTAAAGCTAAGGAGCTCATCATAATGGACCTGATTAACAAATATATAGGAAATCTCCAAACTCTAGACCCCACACAGTTTGACTTTGTGAAAGGGAGATCATGCCTGCTCAACCTGGTTGACTTCTTTGAGTCAGTCACCAGGGCTGTGGATGAAGGTAAGACAGTGCATACAGCCTACCTCAATCTGGCCAAGGCCTTTGATACCATTCCTCACTCGGGAATTTTTGATAAACTCCCCAAACTAGGTATGAACCCCTGCATCACTAGGTGGGTTGCAAATTGGCTTATAGATAGAACACACAGTGTGAAAGTAGCGAACTCCAAGTCAGACTGCAGACCAGTCACGAGTGGAGTCCCACAAGGATCGGTCCTGGGTCCTCTCTTGTTCAGCATCTGCTTCTCAGAAGTCCAGGCCAACACAAAGGGACTCTGGCCAACCAAGTTCACAGACGGCTGCAAGCTGGGAGCTATTATTAACTCCCCAGGTGATGCAGACATCCTACAGAAACGCCTCACTGAGACCAATGATTGGTGTCAAAACCATGGCCTTAAGCTTAATGCCAAAAAATGCGTCGTCATCCCCTTTGGTAAAAAGTCAGTTCCCACTAACTACCACATTGATGAGAGCCCACTGAACACTGAAGGCATTATAAGAGATCTGGGGATGCAGGTTGACAGCAACCTCTCCGTCGACCACCACAATGCCACTGGTCAGAAAGTCCTTCTATGTGGCACATCTGATTACCAAGGGTTTTGCATCCAGGAAGAAAGAGGTCATTGTCTCTCTCTACTCTTCCTTCATTAGACCAATCATCGAGTATAATGCTCTATTTGGCATGTACCTCACTAAACACCTGGAACAGCTGCAGAGGCCACAGAAGTACCTCACGAAGAGGTTCCTAGGCATTAAACACATGTCCTACATGGACAGACTCAAAAGACTCCAGCTATTCTCTGTCTCATATCGGCTATTTAGTTATTAGATCTCTGCTTGACTTAGAAAGCCTTGTCTGACCCAGCTCTGTTAGAAATGCTACATCTAAAGAAATCCCAATCCACATGCTCCAGAGACCTCAACCTCATTACCCCATACATGTCAAGCAGAGCACCTCGTTGTCTCTCTTCAAGAGAAATCTTGATGAGTGGATTGGTACTAGAAAGTTCACCCCGGGGATCACTCCAGTTTCTCTACTTGATAGAGGCACTGGGAACTGATGTCAGGCGGCACAATGCCAGGGCACTTCTATGGGCTAGGCTTGTAAAGGCTCCAGGGCCATTAGCCTGGTACACACCTATGAACCTTGTACGCAGCATAGATCAGGAAGAAGGGATAGAATTTGTGGGGAAATATCTCACTTAGTTTACTAACTTTGATAATAGGTTCATCAATACAATTTTTTGTTGGAATTAGTATTAGGCAATATTTTTTTTTTTTTATTTTCCATGATAGATTTTTCAAACAGAAAAAGGAGTAACTATGGGGGGAAGGGCAGCACCTGTTTTTGCCCACTTGATAATGGCATGGTGGAAGCAAGATATGTTAGTACCCATCACCTATTTTCTAGAATAGCTTTTTATAAATGTTTTATTGATGACTTGGTCATTTACTGGTGTGGAACCAGTGAAGAGTTTTCACCAAGTTTTAGAGACATTAACAACAGTACTATTTTGTTTATGTTTCACACAAGGTTCTATAGGTATATCAATCAAGTTCCTGGATTTAGATGAAGTGGATAAAAAATTCTCATGTAAGGTATTTAGAAAGGAGAGTTTTGTGAATAATTTGCTTAAAAAAGTCATCTTCCACTACATATGAAAATGTGAGTGATAAAAGGTCAATACAGATTAAGTAGGCTGGCTAGTAATGAGTGTATGTTTATGACAGATGTAGAATATTTGAAGAGATTATTTTTGGACAGAGGTTATGATAGTGATTTTTTCGTCAAAAATTATAGAAGTATTAATAGTGATGAAGCAAAACAAAGCCAAGCCAGTTTTGAATGTTACTGAAGATGTGTTAGTAGAAAGAAAAAAGAAAGGGGTAAATATAAGTCTAACAACCAAACGCATGGCAAAGAATTTCCATTACCTGTCGCTTCAGATAGGTATAATATCAAGAAAATACTAACAGATATTTAGAAAATAATTTTAAGGAATAAAGATTTAACCAAAGTTGTTGTTGTTCTTTCGGCTTTTCCCGGTTAGGGGTCGCCACAGTGGAACTCCTGTCTGCTAATGATTGGCAATAGATTTTTTATGGGTGCCGAGGTGCCAGCTCAACGCCAAACTGTCAAGGAAGGCATGCCCATTCTACGCATGTCTTTTGAACGCCACTCTACCACGGGAAGAACATGCAAACTCCACACAGAAGGCGCTACAGCTGAGAATCGAACGGGAGAACCTCTTGCTGTGAAGTAACAACGCTACCGCTGCATCACCGCGGCTGAAAGATTTAACCAAAGTAATAGGTGAAAGTAATTTTTCACTTACAAATTAGATAACATAAAAGTTATATTGGAAAAACTAGGCAGACTAATTCCAACAAAATGTCTAAGTTTGGTACTTATAGATGCAGCAAATGTAAATATTGCAGATTTATTAGTGATACATTGAATATGTATGTGAAAGGAATTGATAAAATAATTTGGGCCAAAGATATATTTGACTTTGACTCTAAGTCTATTTGTCAACCTGTGAGATTTGTCAATGTTCTTACATAGGGGAAATAACCAGAACTTGTGTAAGAGAATTTACGAATGTATTATGGCTATAAAAATAAAGATTTTAGTAATTTATTGGCTAAACATGCTGCAGAATTCAAGAGGTTTAGAAAATTTCATTTTTTGGTCTGGATAGCATTGACTTAAACAGGAAGGAAATTGTAACATGAGTTTAGAATGCAAGGAAGCAGAGTGGCAAACCAGACTGGCATCTGACAAGAAACAAGGACTTAATAAATTAATCAATATCAAAAGTTTTTAACAGCTCAGAAAATATAAGTGACATCTATTTAATGGTAATGTGTTTTATTCAGGTTAATTGATTTGCATTAACAATGGATGTTTTAACTTCATTTATACAAAACAATTTTGAGTGTTAATTCAAATGGGTTCTTTACAAATTGAGAAAGATGAATGAGTGTTGGTGATTGGAAGGTGTATATCATCTGATCAGTGTTTTTTGTTATGTAAAATGGTTAACTAAAGAAAGTAATGCCTCTAGAAGTTTTAATGTAAAATAAAGAACAAAAGTGCTAAAACAGATTTTGTAAACTTTTTGGCTGTTATTTCTGTAAAGAATGCCACTTTGTTTTTTATTGCTGAATTTAGTTTGTCACAAACCACTTTCATTTTTGGTTTCAGCAGTTGAACTTTCTTTAGGAGCTGTTTATGCCACTGTTGCAGATGTTCAAAAAAATTAAAGGCAATTGAAGCTTATGGACTGGGATTCAGAATGTATTGTTACACTAGCTACTCAAAATGGCAAAGTCAAACATCTGCTTAGTGTGGTTTACATTGAAGGGGTTAAAGGCATGGTATGATACGGAGATCACCCCAAAACTTGTGTTTCTGTAGCACTAATCATCACATGTCCTAAATACCACTGTATACAATGTGGAGAGAGGATATGTGGCTACATATTGTATTACTGAATGTTATAAATGTAAATGAATGGGACATTTTTGGATGGATTGTCAAAACAGCCTTAATGATAAAAAACAGCTTATTATTAGACAGTCAAGATAGTGAAAATGAAACTGTTACTGATTTTGATAATGATAATTTATTTTCAGAAGGGGACAGAAAAGGGAATGAAGAAATTCTACTTTCTAATAATGTACAGTGTGAAGATACTGTGCAGTCTTCTATAGTTTGTAATTTTGTTCAAGAAACTTCCACTATTAACAATGATATACACCGTGAACATTGCAAAGGGTAAAGGAGGAAGGAAAATGGTCTATTGTAAAAGGCAGAAAATGTATTGGGAATAGTGTAGGAGACAGGAAAAGGAAAAAAAATAAGCAATGTTTTTGAAAGAGAAAAATTTTTATTTATACATTAATTTGACATGTGTTGACCGGGAGTGTCCGACTGACCAAAAAACCCTTTTACAGCACAGGCCCAAGGAGAAAAGCTCCACAATAGCACAAATAGCTAATAAGAGATGAACAGTAACAGAGTACATATAGGTGAATACAATAGAGTAAGTCAAACAGTTCTTGCTTGCTTGAAGCAGTAGCAACTCTAAATACACTTTTCAGTAAGAGGACATTGAGGACATGCAGGGACCATGATGTTATGAGATAAGCTTTGTCACAGAGCAGTTGCTTGAAGCAGTGGATCAGTTATTTACAAGTTACAGAATAATGGGTTAGTGTGAAACAGTTGTGGAACAGTTAGTAATACAGAGAGTTATTTACAAGTTTCACAGTAGAGAGTCAGTATCAAACAGTAGAAGCACAATTATCACTATACAGCATCAGTGTAGTGAAGGTGTGAAGTGACAAGAGATTAGCTAGGAGTTACACTTACAAGTTGAGTAGATATTGTTTGAGAACTTTCTTGAATTCACACGTAGTTGTTATTTTTCTGATGGCAGGGGGAGCTTGTTCCAGTTTAGGGCAGGGGAATAGCTATACAAGTTTTGACCAATGTTTTTTTGGGGCTTGAAGATTACCAGGTGTTATCGGTTTGAGTTCCTGAGGTTTCTACATGGAGTATAGGGAGAGACCAACTAGGAAATGCTAGGGCAGGCAGTGGGTTTGTAGGGAATGGAATGAATGAGACAGTTGAAGTAGAATTGAAAACAGAAAACATAAAATGTATTTCATTAAGTTAATAATATAATAAATGATGGTAGGAAGTTATTTGTCCTCCAATGATGTGAGAATAACATAGGCAATGTAATTGGTTTATTAGATGTTAGATTATGATTGATAAAAAAAATGGAAATGTCATAGTGTAAATTGTTATTTGGAACTTAAGTAATGGAAGCTGTATTGGTCTGGCATATTTATTGTCTGCTGATTTTATAGATATTTTGGATCATATTATTATGCATGCTGGAAGGGTGTCAGTCTTAGAGATCTGTTATTAAGGATAAGCATTTTGTTTAATTGCACTTTATGCTTATATGGGTATGATCGAAAACACAGACCTTTGTAAAAAAAATTTAACCTTTTAAACTTGATAACATGGACATTACTTTGGGTTATAACTGCAATATTCATAATCCACGTAAGAACAACAGATTTTAAAAAAAAGTACAAGAACTCATTGCCACAGGGCAACTAAAAATAGGAAAAATGTAGACAGTTTACTTATAAGATCTAATACTATTTCAGAAATTGATTGTTATATATTCTGATATTTTCAAAAAAAGACATTGTGCAAAGTTTACTGCAGTATTTATAGATCATGAAGATGTGTGTATGGTCTATTATACAGTGGATATAAAAAGGTTTACAACCCCCTGTTAAAATGCCATGTTTTGTGATAAAAAAAAAATTAGACCACAATAAATCATTTCAAAACTTTTCCCACCTTTAATGTGACCTATAACCTGTACAATTCAATTGAAAAACAAACAAATCTGTTAGGGGAAAAAATATAAAAAATAAAAAATGTATAATAAGCTGGTTGCATAAGTGTACACACCCTTAAACTAATACTTTGTTGAAGCACCTTTTGATTTAATTACAACATTCAGTCTTCTTGGGTAGGAGTCTGTCAGCATGGCACATCTTGACTTGGCAATATTTGCCCACTCTTCCTTGCAAAAGTGCCCCAAATCTGTCAAATTGCGAGGGCATCTCTTATGCACATCCCTCTTCAGGTCACCCCACACATTTTCTATTGGATTTAAGTCTGGGCTCTGGCTGGGCCATTCCAAAATGTTAATTTTCTTCTGGTGAAGCCATTCTTTTGTTGATTTGGATGTATGCTTGGGGTCATTGTTGTATTGAAAGGTGAAATTCCTCTCCATCTTTAGCTTTCTAGCAGACGCCTGAAGGTTTTGGACCAAAAGTAATTGGTATTTGGAACTGTTCATAATTCCCTCCACCTTGACTAAAGCCCTAGTTCCAGCTGAAGAAAAACAACCTCAAAGCATGATACTGCCACCACCATGCTTCACCATGGGGATGGTGTTCTTTTGGTGATGCAAATTATTGTTTTTTGCGCCAAACGTACCTTTTGGAATTGTGGCCAGAAAGTTCAACCTTGGTCTCATCAGACCACAGCACATTTTCCCACATGTTTTTGGGAGACTTGATGTATTGTTTTGCAAATTTTAGCCGGGCCTGGATGTTTTTCTGTGTAAGAAAAGGCTTCCATCTTGCAACCCTACCCCATAGCCCAGACATATGTAGAATACAAGAGACTGTTGTCACATGTAGTACACAACCAGTACTTGTCAGAAATTCCTGCAGCTCCATCAGTGTTGCTGCAGGTCTCTTGGCAGCCTCCCTGACCAGTTTTCATCTTGTCTTTTCATCAATTTTGGAGGGATGTCCAGTTCTCTGCATCGTCACTGTTGTCCCATATTTTCTCCACTTTTTGATGACTGTCTTTACTGTGCTCTGTAGTATATCCAATGCTGTGGAAATTTTTTGTACCCTTTTCCTGACTGATACCTTTTAACAATGAGATCCCTTTGATGCTTTATAAGCTCTCTGTGAACCATGGCTTTTGCTATAGCAGGCAACTGAGTAAATGTTAGGAAAATCCTACTAGGACAGCTGAACTTGGGGTTAATCAGAGTCTCTTTAATTGATGTCAGGTGTGTATCCAGGATGACTGAATGTTGTAATTAAAGCAAAAGGTGCTTCAGCAAAGTATTAGTTTAAGGGTGTGCATACTTATGCAACCAGCTTATTGTATGTTTTTTATTTTTTTTAATATTTTTTCCCCTAACAGATTTGTTTGTTTTTCATTTGAATTGTACAGGTTATAGGTCACATTAAAGGTGGGAACATTTTTGAAGTGATTTAGTGTGGTCTCATTTTTATATATCACAAAAACCTGGCATTTTAACAGGGGTGTGTACACTTTTTATATCCACTGTAGGTAATAATGATGATGCGATAAAAAAAGCGAAAGACATCAAAAAATGAATGCTACTCATTTTAGGGATTGATTTGCTACAGAAGCTAAAATATTATGGAATGACCATGTTACATTGAGATTTTCATATCATAACTGGGCAACTTGGTGGATAGATTATAAATTATAATGTAAAAATCTTGTATCTTAATATTGAACATCACTATATGCAGAATGAGAAATATGCATATAGAAAGAAGATTATACAAATGATGATGTGATAAAAATGACACTAAATTATTTCTTCACGGAGAAAAAGAAATGTATGAGATGAATAAAAGATTATTACATGTATTACAAAAGCAAACATGACTTGCACAAGGTATGAAAGAAGACAGTTTACCCTTTTTAGGTAAGAAAATAAAGTAAGAAAATATAATTATAGATTTGTTACTCAATTAAATGGTAGTATACTTACAAAACATGATGCTATAGCTAATGAAGTTGTATTATATTTAAATAAGAAATATAGTGAAAATAGAACATACGTAAACAAAGATCATGGCATACTGCAAGCTTGACTGATAAGGATAATGATTGAACTACTGCAGAACTTACAAGTGTACTGTGTGCTGTAAATATTACATTGGATCCCAGACATAGGGATTGCATTATGCCTGCATAAACATGTTTGTGATGCTCAATATAACGTATTAGTTAATATTTTTAATTATGGGAAGGAAGAAGGCATAAAGAACAATACAACATGTGACAAAATTATGGAAAAAAGCAAAGATAATTTAGAAAATTGGAGGTCATTAAGATTGGCGAATATTGACTATGAATTATTCATGAAAATGAGGCAATTAAGAATGGGAAAAGTATTTCAGAAAACAACAAACAGCAAGCTTTAAACGAAATGGATATATTTTTGCTTTTCTGGTTTTTTTTTTTTTTTTTTTTACAAAATGAGAGGTAGGAGGGTTGGGGCAGAGTGCAGAAACATGACTTGATTGGCTGGGACAGGAGTGAGGGAGCATGTCATATATCTACTTGGTTGGTGTGCCAGTAGAAGGAACAGATTTTTTTTTTTCATTTAAAGAGCTGGGTATGTGTGTTCAGACTGGATGTTGTGTCCATAGGAGTCTGCAAGGACCCAGCATGCAGTTTTGCAGAAGTTCTTTTTTTTATTTCTTTGCTCTTCACTTGAAGAGCTGAGGAGGTGGGGAGCTAGTTTGCGTTACTGGAACAGGGCACTGGTTAAGCCAGCTACTCTAGAAAAAAGTAAGCAATCCTTACAGCAAATGTCAGCTCAAGCCATTAATAATGCAGAATGGACAAACATTCTGTATGGAAGCTAATTCAAAAACACTTTCATTATGTTCAAAGAGACCAGAGTCTACTATAAAGGTAATAGCTATAGCAATGGTGAAACATTTAAAATGGTAAATGGCAATAAAGTTGATAACCTAGCAAAAGATGCTTTATGTGCAAAGGGAAACATGTAAGTCAGTATGGTGAGTACAAAATGTATGTGCATCTAATGGAGCTGCGAGGAAAGGATGATCAGGTTAAAGAATGGAAAAAAGAATTAGTGCATGAAAAACAGTTGTGTTGAAATGAGTTTTGTTGTAAGCCAATATGTTGCTCGAGTACCAAAAAGGTAGCAGCTGGAGTCTTCCTGTGTATACAAGAAGAAACAGTGATATAAAATCACATGTTGCTGGTCATGCTGAAATAAAAACTTGTTTCATTTCAAAAAATTCTGGTGATCAAAGATTTATAAAACTACTACTAATTACTATAGCCTAATTTGCTTAAAGAGTGAAAGTAAGTAAATCCCAAGTTAAGACACTTGCAGGTTCTTTGCCAGTAACAAAAGAGGGATTCAGGTATGTTTTAGTTTGGATAGATTTGCTTTCTTAATGGTTGAGACAATTCTTGTAAATAATAACGCTGATAAAAATAAGCTTGTTTTCTTGGCTTGACGTTCATTCCAAGTCCTTAGAATTCAAAACATATAAGTGACATTAGGTTAAATGACTCTACGAATCCTTTGATGAAACATATACTGAAGAATAAAGTCACAGCTTTCGCTTCTTGGCCCTACAGGTCAATCATTAATGAGAATACAAGGGGAGGAGATTTAGTGAATGTTACTGAGACAGCTGAGGTGAAATGGATAGGTAACTTATAGGCTGATAAGCTACCTGGGCTTAAAAGCAATCTCCCTCTAAAGCCAGCCCTAAAGGGGCATAGACTTTTGCAATGATTTTGATTCACTGGTGAAGTTTTTAAATTGAGAATTGTTTGCATGGAAGGTGTGATCAGATGGATACTGAGTTATCCAAAAGTGCTAATATTTATGAATGTTTTATTGTATTAAAGTTTTAATTTTATGACGGCCTTGGTGGTTGCACTGATACTTTTTACTATGGTACTTTCCTTTGATAGCCGTTTTCTTGTTTTTTGTTTGATTTATACACATAGATATAGATGTGTGTGTGTGTGTGTGTGTGTGTGTGTGTGTGTGTGTGTGTGTGTGTGTGTGTGTGTGTGTGTGTGTGTGTGTGTGTATGGGTCAACTGAATATGGTTGACATCTGTTTATTAAGCATGCAATTTGGTGAACTAAGCAGATGGTCGACAATTGTCCGAGGTTAGGGAATATGTCCTTTCCTCACTATTGTGTGATCTTGGGGCCAGATTCCAAGAGTTGCTCTCAATGTACGTCTGCCATGATTCCAAAAGAGTTGCTTTCAGAGTAAATAACTTACTTTGGTGCAAGGCCACTCTGTAAACAGGCTTACACCAGGGTCCAGATTCCAAAAGATCTGCTCTCAGTGTAAGTGGTACTTACACTGAGAGCAAGTCTTTTGGAATCGGGCCCTTGGAGTAAGTATATATAATTCGGATGTGATGAGGGAGATGCCCTTTAGATTGAGGGATGCAGGTTGGCTTGCCCCTTGCAAAATAAAAACACTTTTGTTTGCTTTTTACTAATTTTAATTCTACATGCTCCAAGGTCAGTGCTTGGCACATGGGGACTCTGCTGGTGACATTTGCATTTTCTAATTTTTCAGGTCATTCATACATTCTTACATTTCTACTAGGCTAACATCCAATAAGACTCTTACACATCTAGCCATGCACCCCAAACCATTTGGGTCCCATGTATCATACAGGGGGGAGGCGGGCATGTTAGTAGGCAGGTAGCTAAAGATTTCTGAGAGTTGTTAGGCTAATACTTTTCTTATTGATAGCTTCTATCCATAAGGGACATGGCAGGCAAGACCAGGGGTTAATTTTACAATTTCCCATCCGGTTGTCAAGGTTTCATTCCAATAGGGTCAGGGATGAACTCTGTTTTACATGGATGGGGAGCCAATTCCATATTGTGGGGATCCACTGGGACATGCATCTTTTTCTTTGGCACATTTAAGGACATAACCAAAGCAGAAGCATGGGAGGAAAGGATTCACAACCAATAGTCCACCTATAACCAGCAAGCGTAATGGTAATGGCCAGTTACATTTAAGGACATCATAGTTTGATTCTGTTGAAGATTTTCTTTACACCCAACTATATATATATATATATATATATATATATATATATATATATATAAAATATATATATATATATATATATATATATATATATATATATATATATATGTATATGCACTATACAAAGAAACTGTGTATATACATATATATATATATATATATATATATATATATATATATATATATATATATATATGGATCCAGGACGTTTGATCAAATGATCAAACGTCCGAATCCATTAAACGCAAGCATACTTATGTGAAAGTGCTTTTTACCAAAGAAGCACTTTCGCGTAAGTATGCCTGTTGCCGAGGCCGTACTATGGTGTGGATAAGGGAAACTTCCCTTTTCCTACTGTAGTGTGGTCTCGGAGGGAGAATATTAAAGTAGGGTGTGTGGGGGGCACAGGGAGCAAAGGCCCCTGCAAAAATGTAAATGTAGTGTTTTTTTTTTTTTTATTGACACACTTTAATGAAAGCGCTTTTTCGATTAAAGCACTTTTGTTAAAGTGTGTTCGGTGGTTATGGATTTGGATGTTTGATCATTTGATCAAACATCCTAGATCCATACAGATAGATATAAATAAATATATATATATATATATATATATATATATATATATATATATATATATATAAAATTATAAATATATAAAATGGAAACATTTAAAATAATCTAAACATAATAATGCTGACGTATGTGCTTTCGACATAATATGGTCATTTTTGCAGAAGAAGTGTTTAAGTGTCCTAAGTTTCCTAGGTTTTACAGCTGGTAGTGAGAGGTACTGCTACTTACTGCGAGTAAAGGAAAAATGCATTGTTTCATCTAATGTTTTGATATAAATCTTTTCAGGGACAATACTGTATCTAGGTGTGCTAGCGTTGCTTTCCTTTAACTCTTGTTTTGCTGCAAATCAGTAACATTGTAATATCAAAATGTGCACTATCAATAATTCCCTTCTTGTGGGAGATTTCTCCCTTTTACAACTTGGTAAGTTTGTGGAGTTGGTATGTGTATATATATATATATATATGTGTGTGTGTGTGTGTGTGTGTGTGTATGTGTGTATATATATATATATATATATATATATATATATATATATATATATATATATATATATATAAAACAGAAAAAGAGAGATCTATATAGAAATATAGATAGTGTAAATATAGATATATAGATATAGGTGTGTGTGTTTGTGTGTGTGTCTGTTCGTGTGTGTATGTGTGTGTGTGTGTGTGTGTGTGTGTGTGTGTGTGTGTGTGTGTGTGTGTGTGTGTGTGTGTGTGGCAAGAGTTTGCTGGGTGCAGGGCCCTTGCCCCTCTGCAAAAACATAGAAAATATATATTTTTTTGTTTTTAAGTGTTTGCAATTGAAGATTGTACCTTGTTGAGAATACTATATCAACATTGTTTGTTGATATTAAGCAACATCAGTTTGGTGCATTGTTGATGTTTTTCTGTCAATGTAATGCACTTTGACTTTTGACTTTTCTTATATTATTAAGTCTGTTCATATAAAATACCATTTGTGAAACCAGTGCTTTGTTTCCCTGCTGCAAGTACTTGACACACACACACTCATTGAGATTTAATTTTCTCACACACACACACACACACACACACACACACACACACACACACACACACACACACACACACAGTCTCTCTGCTTTCATGCACGCATTCACATACACATGCAGACAAACATAAAAACACACTTTTCTGTTTCGCTGATGCGATCGCTTACTCTCGTACATGCATAAACTCTCACACACACTCTCTTTATTTTAATTTTTTTTCTTTTACACTCACTAAACAGCAGAAGCGCTGCTTAGTGAGTGTAAAATAATGGCTCGCTCTCACTTTCACTGACATGCACGCATGCACTCACACAGACACAGACATAAACACACACACCTTCTTTTTCATTTTTCTTTCTAATTTATTTTACACTCCCTAAACAGTAGAAGCACTGCTTAGTGAGTGTAAAATAATGGTAGCTGTTCCGTTTTCTCAGTCTGAGCTCCACAGCAGCTTGATATGCTGCCGGAAAGTGGTGGACTTGTTTTTCAGTGGGCATTACTTGTATATTAATACCCTGCTGGAGAATGCTCATTCTCCAATCAGTGTACTGATGTACAGTAAACCCATTGTTTAAATATATTTAACAATCAATAACAAAAGAACATGAAAATACTAAATATCTACTTACTGTAAACACCAGAGTTTCAGTTACAGTAAACATTAAAAATAACACAGATGGAAAGTTTCACACAGTTATAGAAAAAGAATATTTAGCTAATCTCATTATCTGTTCCTGATTCACTAAAATAATTACTGTTCCTACTTACTGAATAGAGCAAGGCAAGACAAAGCAGGTGTGTGGTCCTTGTTGTCAGATCCAAGACAGAATACAGAATGCTCATGAGACTTCAATCTCTTCTAATATTAAAACATTATTTCTGTACAGAATGACATCACATACATCTGGTCATCTAACTTCTGGTTTCCATGCAATACCCACTACCAGAAGCTGTCAGGGTTAGCACCTATGTGCTACCATACACACAGAGCATTGCTCAGATGTGGTGCAGCTGCTGGAAGTCCTAAAGCCATAAAATCATTCCACTCTTCCTAAAGGAGCTACAACCTATTCTCTAGTACAAACATTGCATCTCTGGCTCAATTCAAAACTGTGGGATAACATCTTTATGGCTTAACACATAAAGTAATTTGATTTCAAGAATATTTTTCAAAGTCAGGTGGATTAACCTCTTCCCTTCCAGTATATGCTGTTAAAACATAGACATTTAATTCAGTTGCAATAATACATGTACATTTCTTTTCCTTCCACCATGGCACACTGTTGATACATTTTAACACAAGTAAACCTCACAAATATATTTTCAGCTCAAACATCTGTATGAATCAGTTTGATATACAAATGACATATAATTATTTACAAAATTCTAACTATCTGTGCTGGCATATGTTACACATCCACTTTTCCACTTCTCCTAACATGGCTAGCAGTACCTCCTGTTGCCACACTTATCAAACTCTGTTGATATGTCCAGAGCAAGTAAAAATACTAATGCACAGTTAAAATCATTAGTTAAGGAAAATAATTTGTATAAAATAAATTGAGTCAAATAATAAGCAAAATGAGAAATAAAAAATGTATTGTAAAAGTAATGTATATGAAAAAGTGAGCAATGTGATAATCCAAGATGGATGCTAGACTGTTCACTTGTTTTGATTAAGACTTTCAGTAGTTGTGGTATAAACATGACACCCAAACTTTGTCTCAGCTTTAATCACTTCTGAAGAACAAGTGTGTTCAAACCAAGTTGCACAACATTGACTGAAATATGAAAACAAACTGCCTTTTGCTATTGTTAAAGTGAAAAAATGTTGATAATATAAAATATGGAAATGCTTCTGAATAACTGAATACAGATTTGGATAGGGTTAGAAAGAGACATACAGTTAAATGTTTTAGTCCCTTTATTGTTATATACAGGTCAAGTATAGTTTGTTAACCAGAGGAGAGATTGTGGATGAGAATTAATAAGATGTGAAGTAATTTATGTGTGAGGAGAAGAGAACAGGAGTTAGGTGGGATAAGGTGACTACCTCCATAGAATAAGATGGTATAGGGTTACCTGATTTGTTAGGATGCTTCAGAGCTATGCAGCTAAGTATTATGTACATAACTCAAACAGGAGGTTATAAATCAAAGTGGATAAGGGTATTAAAGAAAGGGGCAAACACATGAGAGAGAAAGAGAGACTACAATTGTGGATGCAATTTCTTAAGGAGAATAACTGCAACCATTACAGAATATTATATTTATAACGCAGCAGAAATATTCTAAGAACTAAGCCAATGCAGTAATGGAGAAATTATATTTTATCAATAGTGATGTATTCAAGTAAGGGTATAAAATAGGCAAGAAGGGGTTAGAATTTACTGGAGAAAATGACTGTAGGAACCAAGATACCAGGAGCAAATAATTTGGGAGGAAAAGATAATAGAGTTGGATGTGGCCAAGCAGATGTTTGGACTGCAAGTTACAGGCTGCCTTCTCTATTAGGGGCTTAATAACAGGGTATAAGCAAAGAGAAAGGCTAGGGAGTGCTAAGTGAAAGACCAGATCTGGTACAGTTTTTAGATGAGTCAAGAACAGAAGCTACTGTTTACAAAATGGATAACTAATAGGGATATTATTGCATGATAACATTAAGAATCAATTAAATGAGATTAGGAAAAAATTGGGAAAAGAGAATGGAAAGGCAATTTACATATTAACAAAGGGAAGAAATCTGCAAGGCTGCAAAATATGCAACAAAGTCCAGAATATTTTTAGGATTTCTGTACTGAAGTGCTAGATATGTATTTTTCTACTCCAAGTATACTTTCATTAGTGACCCTCAGGTTGACAGCAAATGCTGGAGGTGGGCTGGAGAAGATAAATTGCTAGGAGCATTATCTGGGAATGTAATACACTGGGAAATTAAAAAAAATCCCTACAGAGTATTTTGACAGAAATGTTAGAGGACAAATAGTTGTAATTTAGGAAATGATTCTTTTGAGCTGGGATATAGGATCTGTAATGTCTAGTCATAGTAAAGTCTAACTAAGTTTAATTCTCTTGGCTGCCAAAAAAGCAATTACTAGAAAATGTAAATCTAAATTTATACCCGGTGTAACAGAAGTTAGGAATATTATAAAAGAAATAAAACAACTGAGGTGGGCTCTTTGAAAAAAAAGAGAAGGAACAATTTTCATAGAAATTAATGAAACTTACGGGAACAATACATACAGAATAAGGTTCAATAGGAGGAGAGAGTAACTTATGTAATGCTGGAAAGAATTCAATTTTTTAAAAAGAAAACATATATGTACACTGTATGACAATAACAATGTAAAGCATTATTCTGGTTTATTTTCTTGGTGATTTAAACTGCAAAATGAGTTTTCACATTATAGTTGAAAATATGATTAATAAAGATGTTTAAATCTCTTTTTTTGAACAGCAAGATCTAAAGGGCTCCCTATTGAAATGTCGGCATTCAGCACTCAAATTACCCAGTGCTGACAAGCCAAAAAAAAAAAAACTGAAACTACAAGAGAAGAGAGAATCTTGAAGATCATTCTTTTCCTTTAAACTGTTTTTCTGCAGGGGGACAAGCCCCCCCTGTACCCCCAGTGTGGGGGAAGTCCCCAACCACACACCCCAAACTTATATATACTAACTCCAAGATCATCATACCTTGGAAAAAAGTGAATGCTCCTGGAAATGGCAATCTCAGACTTACAATATGTAAGTCCAGTTTTTCAGTAGTTTAGTCTTCATATTTCAGGACTTGCTCTAGTGGGTGCTGACTTTCAAATGGTTACCAATTAAGAGAGAGTATTACCCATTACTTACAGTCAAAGTGGTGTCAAGAATGCTACACACCAAATTATTTTAGTATTAGATGCAAAATATGGTTATAGGCAGATAGGAATGGATGAACAAGGCTCCAAAAATGTTTACATTTTGTATGTTAATGGGAAGACACAAATTCCTTAGACTTTTGTTTGGTATTTTATTAGTGCAGAGTTATTCCAGACAACTGTTGCTCAGGTAAATGAGGACTTGGAAGGGGTTGAACCCCAATTTATTATCTATTATATGGGGTGAGGCACATGAACGGTATGCCAAGAGACTGCTTCATCTGCTGAATATATTAAGATAGCATTAATTTAAGTTAAGCAAATGTAAAAACAGTGCGACAAGTCTGAAATACATGGATCATATAACTTCAGAGTGTCTAAAACTTGATGAATTAAAAATCTAAGCAACTGTGTAAATGACAAGGCCCGAAGACAAGCATATATTTTAGAAATTTCTATGAATGATACAGTATCTTAAAAGGTTTTCACCTAGTATGGTGGTAAGAAAGTTGTTACAGCAAGATAAGGGCTATGAATGGGACTATGAACAAGAAAAGAGTTTCAAAATGTTTATGAGTCTAATTATACTGCAGCAGAATATTGTGCTGTGAATGAGCTAGTTGTACAGTAAGTAGATGCCAGTGAGAATGTAAAACGAACTGTGATTACACGAGACAGCAGACCAGTTGATTAATGGTCAATTATATTTCAAGATGCACAAAGAGAAGACTTTACTTAATTTCCAGAACTATGACCTGAAATTCAAGTACAGACCAGACCAGACAAAGAATGACAGGTATGTCGTCCAGATCATATATTGAATATGAAAAGCTGCTAGAAAAACTAAAATATCTTTGGGTAAGGCGAGAGTAACTAATGTTGCTGTGTCTTTTGGCTTTTCCCGGTTAGGGGTCGCCACAGCGGAACTCCGGTCCGCTAATGATTGGTAGTTGATTTTTACATGCCGAGTTACCAGCCCTGATGCACAACCTTCAATGAAGGTACGCCCATTCACACATCTCCACGCACAAGACTCTCTAGCTGAGAATCGAACCGGACAGCGTCTTGCTGTGAGGGGATAACGGTAATGGCAGAAAAACTAAAATGAATACTGAAGAAAATTGTACTGACTTACAGATACTATTACTGAAATACATCACAATGAAAGAATGGCCTGAAGAAAATTTATAAGGCACAAAAATCAAATTGTTCTTTCATGGAAAAATAAATTGTGTCTGAGATGTCATGTTCAAAGCTAACAAAATAATAGCTCACAATGACTTGAGAAGACAAATACTTAATTGGATACATATTTATTTATTTATTGATTTATTTAACATTTGTTAACCAGGTTAGTCAAACTGAGCCAGATGCCTATGTTCAGTGGAAACCCAAGGAGAAAAGCTCCAGACAATTTATAATCATACAAAAGATAAGAACAAATAAATAGTGTTCCAATGTACAAGCACATAACATAAAAATATAAGGTACAAATTACAGCACTGCACTCTGTAATACAGTACAAATACCATGACAGAAGTATGCACAGTATGAGAGGTACTCTCAGTATTAAATCATAGGAGACATAACATTAGAAAGGCTTTTGTGCTATTAATACAAGAGGGAATAAAATGAGATTATATGACAAAGGGATAAAGACAAAACAAGAGGTGATATATCAAAAAAGAAAATAGAGAAAGAGTAAGAAAGATAGTTGTCATGTGGGGGCTTGACAAGGGAAGGACCAAGTCTTTAGTTGATAGTGTTTGTTTTCATTTAAACAGGCACCTATGGGAAGTTTATATTGAGGGGGACTGTGTTCCAGGCATGAGCTACTGAGTATTTTTAAAGTGTCTTTCAAAGTTCTTTTTACGTTTGTAGATGTCGAGGAGGTGATTGTCAGTTGTACGAAGGTGTTGGGGGGTGGCGTAGTAAGATAAAGGTTGGAGATAGCAGGGCAAAAAGAGAGATTGTTCAGAATTCAGTGTGTGATACATAATTGAGGAAGTAGTAATTGGTTTGGCAATGCAAGCCATTGAAGTGTCTTAAGGGCAAGACAGTGATGGGAATTGTAAGGGAGATTTGCGGCAAATCTAGCAATTTTATTGTATGTCTGGTCAAGTTTGACAGAAGTGTAAATGAATATTTGTAAGGATAGGGCCTGCATACAGAAGGCAAGTTAATAGAAGTGACTGAGTCAGAGAGAGCGTGGTGGAAGGTGGAAGGAATTTCTGATTTCGGTAAAGAAGACCAAGTTTCTGGTGCTTTTTTTTATACAATGTTGAGTGCGTATGTCAAATTTTAGTTCATCACCAATAATGTTGCCAAGTAGTTTGGTATGAGGTGTGGGTTTTATGATGGTATTGTTAAGGGAGGTAATGGTAAAGGAGGATTTGTGTTGAGCCAGTGTTCTAGGAAAGAAGAGAAGTAGTTTTGTTTTTTGGATTTAGTACAAGTTGCTTTTCAGAGAGCCAAGTTTCAACAGAAGAGAAGGTGTCCTGAGTGAGTGCTAAGAGATCAGGAATGGTATAGGCAGTGGTCATAAGTGTGGAGACATTGGCAGGTCTGTATCGCCTTGTCGAATGATGAAAAGAGCGACCGCTCTTTCATCGATCTGACAAGTTCAAAAGCCCTAAAGAGTGAAGACACGGACTATCGATTTTTTTTTCCCAGTGAAAAAAAATTGGTGGGCCATCTTCAGGACTTTGCCATTTCCTCCACTATGGTGTGATCTCGGAGTTGGTATATTTCAGTGTGGGGGGTGATTGTGGGGAGGGGGGCAAAGCCCCCCCCCACTTCATTTTGAGTTTAAACTTTTTTTCCCCTGGGAAAAAAAATCTCTGTTCCATGTCTTCGCTTTTTAGGAGTTTCGACCTTATCGGATCGATGAAAGAGAGTTTTCTCATTTTATCGTTCAATAAGGTAATATAGACCCGACATTGGTATACTGAAGTAGTGTTGAGAGCTTACAAGCAGAGTGTAGCTTGCTAGTGAAAGTATTGAACAGTAGGGGGCCCCAAAATAGAGCCTTGTGGAACCCCAGTGTTGACTGGAAGGAAGGGGGAGAAGACAGTTTGCCAGCGAATAGATTATTGCCTATTGGAGAGGTAACTGAAGAACCCATTTACAGAGGTGGTAGAGAGATGGAGGTCAGAGAGTTTAGACTGAAGTTTAGAGTGGGAGACAGTGTCAAATGCCTTAGAGAGATCAAGGAATAGACAGGAAACTAGCATGTTATTGTCACTGGCCTCAGCTACAGTTTGGGTGAAGGAAAGTAGAGCAGTGGAAGTGCTGTGTGGCCTGAAGCCATATTGTGTGGAAGTTACAGGTTATTTTCAAGCAGGTGTTTGAGTAATTGGGTGTGAACACACTTTTCCAGAATTTTAGAGATACGGGACAGAATAGCTATGGGCCTATAGTTAAAAGGGTCTGTAGAATTTCCGCCCTTGTGTAGAGGGATTTTGAAGAAGGATTTCTATATATCTGGAAGACAGGCTTCAGTAATGGATCAGTTTATGAGTATAGAGACAGGGTAGGCAATGGATTCTGTGGCAATTTTAAGAAAGTAGGAAGGTAATTTCAGCATAGGGTGAGCAAGGTTTGAGTTTAGTTAGGAGAGATTTGATGAAGGAGGTGGGAAATGGTTTAAATGCAAAGGTATTATAAGGGAATTGTTGGTAAGTGAGGGAGGGGTAGAAGAAGCATTGCTATTTTGAGTAAGTTTTTGGATTGTTTCTATGAAATAGTTGTTGAGGAGAGTGGCTGTTTCAGTAGTTGTACTATTTGGGAAGGGGTCGGGAGTGCAGGGGTAGCCAGGATAAATAATTTTCTTGATGGTTGTCCAGAATTTTGTGAGCTGAATTGGGTTGAGCCGAAAAAAAAATATCCTTCTTGATAAGTTTTTTTAGACAGGTTTCTAAGCTCTTTGTATCTTTTGAAGTAGGGGAGGGGATTTGGTTTTGACCCAGGCTTTCCAGACACTGTCTCTTTTATGCATAATGGAGCAGGTATGTTTTGTGAGCCAATGGGCATAGTTATATTTTATTCTAATCTATCTCTGATAAGTGCCAGATAATTAAGTATTGAAAGATACTACAGCCTCATTTAGTGGGAGATGATGTAGGAATGACCAGTTTATGCCAGATAGTTTAGAGTTAAAAGTATATGGATTGAAATGGTTAAGTTTGTGGCATTTTCCATAGAGGTGGTCTTTAGGTGGATGTTGGGAGAATCTGTGGAAGTAGGTAGGGGAATGGTCACTTAAAGAGTTGGGGCGTGTCCCAGGGTTGTGATAAAGTTTAGGATCTGTGGTGAGGATCCAGTTTAGGGTTGGGCCAGAAATAGAGTTTTTATTAGTCTGAGTAGGGGAAGATATTAGTTGAGGAAGTCGTGAAGATTGAGACTGAGATTAGGAGCTGTAGTTGAAAATTTAGTCCAGTCTATGTTTATGTTGCCAAGCATAATGGTTTCAAAGGGTATATACTGAGTAAACCATGAGAGAATGTTCTCAACAATAGGAATATTGCTCCGAGGAGGTATATAGATAGAGGCTATGGCAATTTCTTTGTGCGAATTTAGGTGACAGTTTACTATACGAATTTCAACAGACTCAAAGCTAGATATGGAAATGAAGAGTGGGGAGAGATTAAGTTGATCAGAGTAGAGGATGGCAACACCTCTACCTCTCTTACTGATTCAGTCAGAGCAAAATATATTGTATCCTGGAGGTAGGATTTCAGTGTCTGAGATATGTTGTTTTATCCAGGTTCCTGACAGAGTTAAGATATGAGGGGAAACATTAGCAATCCAGAATGTAGTTCTGTGATTTTATTTATTAGGCTTTGCATATTCAGAGAGAAGAGATTTAAAGTTTTAAGAGAAGGTGGGGGGTGAGAAGAGAAGTGGCGAGGTGTGAGGTGAGTATTTGAGGGTGGTAGAGGCAATGGACCAGGCTTGGGATGGATGTCCCCATCCAGGAGGAGTGTATCCAAGAAAGTAATAATATATATGAGGAGGTTCATGGAAGCAGACCTTTTGACTTCAGAGTAGGAGAGATAGTGGTATTTGGAAATGTGTTAATCTTAAAGTACAGGATAACATAATTCATATCTGGGAAAATTAAAGAAATGGCAAGAGATATGTTTTAGCTGATAATGGTAACTTAAATGTACAAGCAGTACTGAGCTGTGTTATCTGCAGGGTATACTTTAACAACTATCCAAAGGAAGAAATGCTAGCATGCCAAGTCCTGGATCCTCACTGAAGAAGAGTGATACAGATTCATTTCAGTTCAGAGAAGCCATGTGTCTTACCTTTGTGGATTATTAGTTCAGGTTTTCTAAAATGATAAAGTTTATAGACACATCAGGTGTAAGTGTGATTAATACAAGGCAAAGAATACATAATATTCTCATATCTAGCAATGGTATGCAGTGCAATGTCAACAATGCAAAAAATCATGACTTCAGAGGATTTAGGCATGACTGGCGATTCAGATATATAATGACTAATCCACAGTATCCATAGTCTAATGAACAAGTAGAGTGAACTATCCAAACAGGGAAAGACCTGTGAGAAAGAGCTGTAGTAAACCGTATTAGTATTGCCCACTTGCAGTTTTGGAATAAAGGCATACTCCCCTACAGGGACTAAGGCTCATACCACTCAACTGTTAATGGACAGAAAAAATGGAACAGCAAACACACCAACTTAATAAATGAAGAACGATCACTATGAGCTCCTCACCACACTGGATTTATTAAAAATTAAGCGCTTTCGTACGCACAATGTCTGGACTTCATCAGAATAAAAATCACAAAAGTCACACACACTTTTAAAGTTGTAGCAAAACACACACCCAGGTCATTAATCAACACTTACATTTTTTTCTTATGTATGTCACTTTATGTGTATATAAAGACATTTTTTTAAAAATACAAAAGAACCATAAACACACAAGTAATGCCATTTAAAACAATAACACAGATTTCAATTTCAAATAACTGGAGATATAAATAACATCATTTAACCCAGGATAGCACCCAGAGTTAACTCTGAGCTGCCACTTTAATTCCAGGACCTCTAAAAGAATGTCTCTAGGTCCACCTTGGGGATCATTTTCCAAACCCTCTATGACAATAAATTTAAAGGTGTGTGTAGGGTGAACCTTAAGGTGTCCAAATAGAGCATTATGCTCATCTTTCTTGTTAATGTCATAACTGTGTTGATAAATACGATACATAAAATGCCTGATGGTTTTACCAATATAGAAACAAGTGCAGTCATGACAAACCGCTGCATAGACAACCCCTTTACTGTCACAGTTGTACTTCCTTTTTAACTTAATACTTCCATACCCATGTATATAAACTTCTGTCCCTTCCAAAATCATTTTGCATTGGGTACAATGCCCACATTTACTCATTCTACCTGTGTTTGAACTATAAGTGGAGACCCAAGGAGAAAAGTTCCAATGTATTTACATAAAAAAATTCACAATAAGATTGTGAGATATATACATAGTAATTAGTGTGCAATAGTACAACGAGGAAATATGCATGAACAAAAAAAAACAAAAAACAGGAATTGAGCACTAAAAGAAAAAAAATTAAAAAAAAGAATACTGTTCCAAAAAATTACAGTTGATAGAAAGTGACAACACTGATTGTGACAACAGCGTAAATATCTCAGTAATGACAAAAAATATGATACAATACACAGAATTCAAATGCATACATACAGATAACACTGTTAAGAAAAAGAAAATGCAGTCGATACTGAGATGTGTGATTTATTTATGTTGTTTGAAATTTGTTTACTGGGGTGGTGTGGTCTGACTGGGTCTACAGAACCTGTTTTCAGCAGAGGCCTGGGGAGAATAGCTGCACATACAGAGCAAATACAATATAATACAATACAATACAAATGACATTAGAAATATTATACAAAAATAAGTTGAAAGAAGCTATATTACAAGATTACACATCTAGACGATTCTATAGAGTTAAAACATAGATAGTAATAGTCACTCTCACCATATGCATAGCCTATGAATAGATAGTGTCCAAAAATAGTATGTAGGTAGCAAGGGCACCCGCAGGCAGGTGCAAGGGTGTGCACTTGCACCCCCCTGGAACGGGTGGGCGGGAGATTAATTTTCTTTTAATAACCAAAAAAAAAAAAAAATTTTTAAGGGATTTCTTCTTTAAGAACAGTCCCGTAGCTTGCTGGTCCGGTTTCATCACGTCTGTGCTTGCAGACGTCCTGTTCCTCTTCACCCGCGCTATTATTTGAAATTACTGTTCACTTTGTTTGGTAAGGGAATCATGTTTAATGCTGCAGCAAGTAAGGGAATGCCTTGCTTTTGCTTTTGCTTCTCTTCACGTCGTCAGGTAAGGGAATTCAGCTGCACACAACACTGTGTACACTGTGTACACATAGAGGGTATTCCCAGACATTTGCTGTGTCATGGCACATTAAATATTAATGGTTCTGTGTTGTGCTGTGCTGCACACCATAGCCGCTTAGTCATGTATCAAGACCAGCATAGCATCAATATTCTGAGAAAAATGGCTATGGAGTAAATTAATACCAGGTAACATTTAACTTCATGCACACCATACTGTTGTTGGTGGTGGATAGATGAGTCAGTTTTGATGGTAGCATTAAGTTGCTGTTGGTTTTGCAAGGAAGCAAGGGAATATGCAACATTTCTGTGGCAGAAGTGACTTGAAAATGTCTTCTTCCAGCTATCAGCGATTATGCTAATACTCTAGATATTTCAGTATGTGCCTGTCTAATACACTTGCAGGAGGTTTGTTCTGCCAGCAATGCTGTATATATAACAACTTTGTCAAAATGCATAGTCTGTTTTTTAACTTAACATAGTGAGTAACATACTACTGATAACTTTGAACTATAATATGTTATTATTAGTAATGAGATTATTCCTATGTGTCTTACAGGTATAAAGAGATAAAGACCTGAATTAACTTTATAACTTGAAAAATAACTCTAAGATCATTATATCACTTTAGCATTTCATGATGTGAACCCTAGCTCTCAAAGAATTTTAATTATCATCATTCATGTCACTGATTTAAGTATTTCACGTCCCATATTAGTGAAAAAGGACTACAAGACTGTTCTGTAAACAAAGACCTAGAAAGCACTATATCCATTTTCTCAGCCTGTTCCTCTTTCCTTTCAGCATATATGAGTCGTGAGCATATACATTTTTAATGCACTGTGACTGTGTTTGTGTGTTTGTAAGAGGAAGGTATGCCTTCTTCCTGCTGCTCCACAAATCTCTAAGGTGGGGAAAATCTTTCCCTACTATTATATCATGAGTTAAATTGAGTACTACAGCAAAAAGATGAACTACTTTACCAAATGCAGTTTGTATTCCTTGCTGAGATATTGTTTCTCGTTCCCATGAATGGATGCTACTATAATAGTTTTGATAGTAAGGATTTTCTTTTACATACACACTTCCCCTTTATCAGCATGACCATACTGCTTGAATCTAGCAGTCCTTTCTTCTCTGTGCAACTATTTAAAACTTTGCATCTACTTAAGTTTGCTACAGTACAGTAACAGGATGCAGATTCATTTATTCTAGCAAATAATTTATTGTGCTCCCCAGACATGGCATTATTATTTATTTATTTATTTACATTTGTTGACCGGGAGTGTCCGACTGGACGTAGGTCCATTTTCAGCGGAGGCCAGGGAAGAAAAGCTCCACAATTAAAATATACAGACAATAGTTACATTGGATTACATAGCGATTAACAATTTAACATAGCAATTAATTACAAACATATTTACGGATGAAGAACATAGTACATCAGTAGACAACTAGAATCTTTATCTGCGAAGTACATAACAGACATTAACAAATGTTACAATAAGAAGTTCCTGCTGTATAATAAGTACTAGGCTTATGAGCATCTGAACTTGCTATAATCAAGGTAGTTAGTGGGGTGGAAAGAAAGGTAGTGGTTGGATGAGGTGGGTGATATTAGAGTGGGAGTTGCAAGGACATAGCCAACATGTTTTTAGGTGCGTTTTTAGTAAAGTTTTGAAGTGGGTGCATGATGGTACGAGGTAATTGTAGGTGGGACTGAGTTCCATAATTTGGCTATGGCGCAAGAGAATAGTGCTTCAACAGCAGAGTTATTGGCTTTAGTGATCTGCAAGTGATTTTTATTGCTGGATCTTAGTGTTCTGGTGGTGCGATAGGGTTGGAGTAGATTCTGGAGGGATGGGACATTTAGTGGATGGTTTACTAGTTTGTGGGTGTGTGATAGTTGATACCATTGAAGGAGGTGAGGGAGTTCAAGCCAGCCCAGTTCAGCAAGTGAGAGACAGTGGTGACTATGGTAGGATGCCCCTGTGGCGAATTTGGTGATTTTGTTGTAGCAGGTCTCTAGCTTGTTTAGATCGCATTGCCTTAGGTTGGTATATATTGGAGAGGCATAACGTAGGGTTGAGATAAGGTGAGAATTTGCTATTGAAATCTTTGCTGCCTTGGTGAGAAGTTGCTTATTTCTGTATAACACTCCTAGTTTTTTGTGGACTTTTTTATGGTCATGGATATGTGAATGTCAAATTTTAGTTTATTGTCTATTTCCACTCCTAGCAATTTGGTGTGTTCAGTTGGATATATAGTGGTGTTGTCTTTTGCTGTGATGTTAAAGTGAGAGTTGATTTGAGTATGTTTGGTGGGTTGGAAGATGAGTAGTTTAGTTTTGTTTGGGTTGAGTATTAATTGGGCGTCACATAACCAAGTTTCAACAGAGGAAAAGGCTTCATGTGTGACTTTTTGCAGTTTGGGTAGGGACTGGGCTGAGCAGATGATGGTTGAGTCATCCGCGTATTGTATGAGTGTGCCATATTTGGTGGCAGAGGTTAGATTATTGGTGAAAACAGAGAAGGGTAGGGGTCCAAGGATGGATCCTTGGGGAACCCCTATGGAGACAGGTAGTTGGGGAGATATGTCATTCTGCCATACAACAGATTGTTGGCGGTCAGACAGGTAACTCTGAAACCAGTTGGTGACTGATTGAGAGAAGGATAGGTTATTGTGTTGGACCATGTCAAATGCTTTAGATAGGTCTAGGAAAGTAGCAGAGGAGAGATAGCCATTGTTTCTATGCTGAAGGATAGTGTTAGTAAAGGAGAGTAAGGCAGTGGTGGTGCTATGGTTTGGTCAGAAACCATGCTGAGTATTGGAAAGGAGTTTGTTAGTAAGGAGGTAGTCTGAGACCTGAGAATGTATGCATCTCTCTAGTATTTTGGAGAGTGGAGAGAGAATAGCTATGGGGCGGTAATTGGTTAGGTCTGTGGAGGGGCTGCCTTTGTGGGGAGGAATTATATGTGATACTTTCCACAGTGTGGGAACGTAACTTTCTGACAGAGATCGGTTAATGAAGATGGATACTGGGTAGGCCAGAGCATCAGCTGCGATTTGTAGGTATTCACTTGGGAGGTTGTATGCTGCTAATTTGGTGGGCTTAAGTTTAGTTAAGAGTTTTTTTTTATGTTGGAGGTAGGTACAGGAGAAAAAGAGAATGCAGTGGGGAGATTACTAGTTGAAGGTGTGGGTTGGAGGGGAGGGGGGTTGTGTTGTTTAGCTAGTGATAGTATGGTTTGTGTGAAGTGTGTGTTGAATGAGGTAGCAATATTTTTGGAGGAGTGAGGGATGTTAGGAGGAGGGGTACTGACTTTACCTGGGTGGAGGATGGAGTTTATGGAGGACCAGAATTGTTTGGGGCTGTGTTGGGAGGAGTCTAGGGCAGACTGGTAGTATTGGAATTTGTCCTGTTTTATTAGCTTTTTAACTCTATTACGTAGTTCTAGGAATTTCTGTCTAGTTGAGGGGTTTTTGGTTTTGCGCCAGTGCTCCCAGGCTTTATCCCTGTTTTTCATTTCTGACTTAGTGGTTTTCTGTAGCCATGGGGAGGGTTGTGCTTTCATTCTGGAAAGTCTTATGGGGGCATGGTAATTAAGTATGCTCAGGAAGGTAGTATTAAAAAAAATCCAACTGCATCATCAAGACTGAGGTACTTTAGGGGATGACAGTTACATTCTTTGAGGGATGAGATGAATGTGAGTGGGTTAAAGTTTAGTTTTTTACGTATTTGACGGTAGATGACAGGTTTAGCTTGGTATAGGTATTTCTTGAGTAGGAATGTTGGGGAGTGATCACTAAGGCTATCTGATAAGCAGCCTGTTATATATGAATGGGGGCTCTTACTTACTAGTATCCAATCCAGGGTAGTGTGCTTGCTGGAGTTTTTATTTATCCTGGATGGCGACTGGACTAGGTGGGTGAAGCCATGAAGGTTTATATGATGGGTTGGATTGTTGCCAGAACAGGATTGCCAGTCAATATTGAAAACACCTAAAATTATAGTTTCTTGGGGGAGATGGTGGGTAGACCAGCTGAGGAGGTCTCTAGTGTAGGGATGTTTTGGCCAGGTGGGAAGTAGCATCCAATTATGTTGATGGTTTTGTTTTGGTTTATTTTGAGGTTGGTATATAATATTTCTTCATTGCCTATTTGTGGAGCTGATGATTTTAAGATCTGGATGTTTAGATGCTGTTTAAATATTATAGCTACACCGCCTCCTTTCTTGTTTAGCCGGTCTACTCTTAGTATGCCGTAACCGGTAGGGAGTATTTGCTCACTGGTAATGTGAGGTTTTAGCCAGGTTTCTGTCAGGATGACTATATCTGGGGAGTACAAGTCTATGGTGGCATGGAGTTCATGGACTTTGTTGGATATACTTCTAATATTTAGGCTTAGTAGAAGGAAGACACTTGGCTTTCTATTGGCTGTGATATGGGAGAAGTTGTGGCTTCTAGTCTGATTATGAGGATTGGGGTTGGAGATGGTAGGGCCAAGGTTGGGGTGGATGTCTCCACTTAGGGCTAGTTTTGATATGCATTAGGTTATTAGTTTTCTCAGTTTTTGAATGTGTTTGTTTATTAGGGAAACTTTATGATTGTGCTCTGTGTGTAATAGGTATGGTGGGAGGGTTACTATGTTAAGTTGTAGGGATGCTTTATGTTTGAGTAATATCTACTGTGGTAGTGGTGCTGTGGTAGCGTTGTCGCCTCATAGTTAGACATTGCATGTTCGATTCTCAGTTAGAGCTTCTCCTTGTGTCGACATGCGTGAGTGGGCATTCCTTTGTTGAAGGTTGTACGTTAGGCCCGGCAAGCCAGCACGTAAAAATCTACTGCCACCCATTAGCGGACCGGAGTTCCGCTGTGGCGACCCCTAACCGGGAAAAGCCGAAAGAAAGTTGGTAGAATATGCGGGGGGTGCATAGGGATGGTTCTTGAGTTGGTGGGAGGGGAGCTGAGTGAGGGTGAGACATGAGTGGTGGTGTGAGTAGTAGTACAGTGGTAGTGGTTGAGTGGGGGAATGATGGAGCTTTGGTAGGATGTACGATATGCAAACAGAGTGCATGCAGTGAGCATAGGTAAGGTATGCTTGTACATGTTAGTTGAGGAGGTGTGATAGTAGTGGGAAAATGGAGGAGGTAATGTTGGGTTAGCGCTGTGGTTGGCTATTAGAAAGATGGAAGGGGTTTGTGAGTGTAATAAAGGTAGGACCACTGGGGGCGGGAGGTAATAGGGGGCAGGGTGGGGAGCAAAGCGGGTAGAGACCCTGTTAGTTGCTCTTATGAGGGGGCTGGAAACAATCAGGTAACAGAATAAACTGATAAATGAACATATGATAGTGACAAAGGGTGGTTGTAGTTTTAAAAATGGTGCCTGCCACAGGTAATATTTATTAACTTTGGGATTGGCTTAAGGTAATAAACAGGGAAGGGGAGGGGGAGAACAAGGGTGTGAGCAAGCAGTTCTTTTGTACTGCTGCCAATGAGCCAAAGCAAAGACAAGTTTGTGTTTAAGAAACAATCAGAATTGACCAAGGACTGCTCTGAAACTGTAAGTCATTTCTTAACCATTTCTCAGGTGGAAAAACAGGATAACCTTGTATCAGTAGGCTACTGTGGTCTCAGTTTAAATTAACAAACACACAGTATTGATCAGTTATGGATACTATTTGCTAACAGAAGGGCATAAGAGAGAAAGTGGAAGATGAGTGTGTGTGTGTGGGGGGGGGGGGGGCTGCTTACAAGCCAAAGCACATTAATTAATTAAGCATTAATAGCAAGCTTTTCTGAGGTTATAGTTTCATAGGTATAATATATTACTACTACAAGGGTGTAAGTGGATATAATGAACATTACATTTTCTCCTTATATAATCCAGTCACTATATTCCCAGCAAAAGTATCATCAGAATTGTGAAGATCATAATTTTTATATATATATATATATGTGCACATATTCAGTGCAGATTTGTAGATGTTTATGATGTATTACTAAAGAAAGGAGCATGATTAATATTCATGAGACACTTCACCCAAATAGATTAAATAATTAATTAGTAACGACATTTAAAATATAACAATATTATGAAATGGAATTTGTACCTATTAATTGGGTTAATATTCATTCATTCATTCATTCATTCACCTATATGAGTTTATTTGAGAGATTTTTTTTGTACTTGTTTAATTAATCTCACTATTAGCTTGTTTAATTTTGTAATCTGCTGGTCTGTTCCCATGGAATTCCTAGCAGTATTTAATGTACATGATTTAAATATAGTTTTACATGTTTGTAAAGGTATAAATCAGTTTTACAAGTTTGTAAGGGCATAAACCAAGGTGCCAGTTAATTTTAAAAAGTTTTAATAAAGGTTATTTATATATTTGTTAATTTGCTTTATTTATTTTACTTCAAGTTTATTTCAGAGAAACATTTTGTGTAATTATCTAATCTCACTGTTAGCTTATTTAATTTCTGATTACTTTCTGATTGTTTCTTCTGGGATTCTTAGCAGTATTTATTGTGTTTGATGTAAATATGGTCTGCGAACCTTTTGAAGGTGTGCAGCCAAGTTGCCAAATTATTTTTAAACATTTTGAATAAAGGTTATATTTTATGAGCTTCATATGAACAACCAAGATGTTAATAATATTAATAACTACATGAACCCTTTTTATTTATTTATTTATTCATGTATTTATTTGGGTCTACTTTAGATGCCCGAATGTCCAATTTACCGACACTGACTTTACCGACCCCAAATGACCGACGATTGAGTTGCCCGAGTACCCATTAGCCCGACATGCACTTCACCGACATTAACTAAACTAGTGCGCTTTCTCGACAACAATCCCGTATTCAAAGTAATAGCATATGAGCCAGTAAACACCCTTCACAAGAGCGTGCGATATCTTCAAAGAATTATGATTTAGTTCATGTTATCAGCAAAATAATAGTTTCCTGCACATACTTGTTTTGCAATTCCAACAGAAAGTTACTGCTCTTTGTAGATGAAAGGAACATTCTGTAATTCTCTTCTCAACATAAAGTAAAACGCTTCCTTGTTCTTATAATAAGTAATTCTAAATACACAAAACAAATATTTCGGATTGCACTGCTAAATTCTCCTCCTTAGCAATACAGTCAACAAACGTAGATCATACACAGAATAGCAGATATAAACGTTTCACATCTTTAACAACCTAGCAATGCTATGTACAAACTGTACAGCACTGTATTTCTGTCTACTGTTCAGCTGTTCAGCACAGTCACAAATTGCTCATGCTGCTGTAATAATTTCTGTTTTTTAGGGGACTGAGGAAAACCCGTTGTCATTTGGACACGTAACTCATCTACTCTGTCTTGTTCTCTAGACAAAGCATGCATAAGTGTATTTAAATCTATTGCTCGGAATCCTAACAAACATTTTAAGCACCTATGCCATGCTTCGACAGAATTTTGGGTTCGTGGCAAACGAAGTTCATTGAGTTCAGACACGTTCCAGAATGGGATTGGAAACAGAGGTGGAAATCTAACTGAGCTTGACATTCTAGTTGTAAATTTACGCAGTCTGCCGTGAATGTACCAATCTGAAAAATATTTCAGCAATTCTCGCCCTTCAACTGGAAAAGCCACTTTCAGTTCTTCAAATATAGATACTACCTCAGATTCCTGCAAAAACGCTAAAGCGACTAGAGATTTTACACTCAATTGAAAGGACATATCTGTATTGTACAGTGCTGCTAATCCCAATGCCTGGATCTTTCGCCAGATATTCTGTCCAAAATGGAACAGACAACCTTTACTTTTAGCTCCTGTAACGTTAAGCCTAATACTCTTTAGTGCAGCAACTTCAAAATCACATAGAATGAAGCGGACGTTAACTTGGAAACCATATGTGCTTAGTAAATAAAAAACACAGTGCCATAAGAAAATGTAACACTTAAGAGATTTCCTACTCATCAAGGTGTAAAACAATGGTACAGCTTTATTGTAAGTATCGCATTTTACTAGTCCATGAATGCTGTACAGCTGCCGACAGGTTACTCCTTTATTAAAAAAGGTTCCATCCATTAACCAAATGGAAGCAGTACTCATGTCATATAAATTATTTACTGTAGTAAACGCATATACTACGCTCTCAGTACTTTTATCAGCCATATGCTTGGAAATAAATGATCCCAACTTTAAAGGATAGTCACTACAACTTATGGTCATTACAGTTATCTCATGGCATCTCTCTGGTGTATTCTCTCGTCTTCGTACCCTACCGATACTTTGCAAAAGTGCTTTTCTACTTGGAATATTTTGTACTGCTTGTAGTGATGTTGATGCCATTGCCACATCAACTATTGAACATGGGTTGTCCCTGCTATACTTAGCCCTTACTTTTATGTCATTGCAAAGTGCATAGCATTTTACCTCAGCTGGATTAGCAGAATGCTGATGTGGGACAGATTTTAATAGTAACTAATACAGTAACAGCTCTGCCTTTGCATTTCCAGGACTTCTTTTCCTTACAACCCCAGTACCGTTTGTTTCCTCGGCTGCGTTCTAGATGGTACAAATAGCCCTCAAGTTGTAGCATTTCTTTACTCCTCTGTGACAGAATCACTTTGTAAATGTTTCCCACAATTCCTGGTCCAACTTCCGAGATGTCCGCCATGATTACATGTTAGCATACGCGAGTTCCTTAAGGGATATTGTCATTTTATATCTGTGTGCCGCAAATTACACTGTAATGCTTATAATGTACTCAGGATGTCAGGCATGTGATAGTCAGTGAAATGTATTGTCGGTAAACTCATATTTCGGACATTTAGTCTCGGTAAAGTGGGTGTCGGTAAATTGGACGTTTGAGCATCTAAAGTAGACCCATTTACTTATATATGTACTTGTGTACCAGGGTAGTGCACAAATCTCAATGTTTGTAAGAGGGAGGTAGGGGTGTGTTTGTATATGTGTGTGTGTGTGTGTGTGTGTGTGTGTGTGTGTGTGTGTGTGTGCTTATGTAAGAAGTAGGTAGGTTGGTGTGTGGTGTGTGTGTGTGTTTGTGTGTAAGAAGTAGGTAGGTTGGTGTGTGGTGTGTGTGTGTAAGAAGTAGGTAGGTTGGTGTGTGGTGTGTGTGTAAGAAGTAGGTAAGTTGGTGTGTGTGTGTGTGTGTGTGTCTGTGTGTGTGTGTGTGTGTGTGTGTGTGTGTGTGTATGTGTAAGTAAGAGGGGGAAGGAGTGTGAGTAAGGGAGGGGTCATACCTCGCAATTATCTAGATGTTTGACTCATATTTTCAGTTAGTTTATCATAAAATGATGTTGTTTGTTTCTGGCAAATCATTCAGGATTGAAATCAGAAAATAATGGCAAACATTTGAGTTTTAGATTTCATATCCTTAGAGAATGCATACTAATGCAAACCTTGTTGTCCTATCCACTTTCTAAGGAGGTAGGGGGTGTATGTGTGTGTTATACCTTTCAACTCTACAGATTTTCACAGAATGTCCAGATTTTTGCCTTATATTTTTGATCTGTTCTTCATAAAAATTCTGTTTTTTGTTTTGACAAATCAGTGGGATGAGCTAAGGATGAAAGTTGCTAAATGACATGCATTTGAGTTTCAGACTTCAAGTCCTTTAGAAAATGCATTCTAACACAAATCCTGTTATTCTAGCAACTTTCTAAATGTGTCCCTAGTTTTGGGCCTTTGTCCCCAACATGCCAGGCTTTGTCTAGATTTCTTGTGCGAAGAGCTTGAGAGGTGTATTTGTGTGTGTGTGTGTGTGTGTGTGTGTGTGTGTGTGTGTGTGTGTGTGTGTGTGTGTGTGTGTGTGTGTGTCTTTTTATGTATAAGAGGGAGGTAGCATATCCCTCAGTTGTCCAGGTTTTTGCAGAATGTCCAGATTTTTGTCCCATATTCTTCCTAAAAAGGATTGAAGTTACTAAATAATAACAGGCATTTGAGTTTTAGACTTCATACCCTTTAGAAAAATGCATACTAACGCAAATCCTGTTCTAGCAATTTTCTAGGTTCATGAGATCAATATTTATAATCTGTCCCTATTTATTTTAGGCTTTGTCCAGATTTCTTGCAGTAAGAGGTTGAGGTATGTGTGTCTGTGTGTAATGCCCTAGTTAGAGTTAGCAGATGGAATTTATTTTCAAGTGCATTTTCAAGGAATTGTGAGCGTCTAGGGAAGAGAAGTTTACTGCTGCTCATGCCAAGTCTGCTTAAAATGTGCAACTGTTTTGTTTAGCAAATGGTGTCATGATTGTGGTATAGAATTCTAAAGCAGTGTTAGTAGCACAGCAGGTAGCATCCTTGCATCTTGATGTAGAGGGCTGTAGGTTCTAATCCCACAGCAAGTTGATTTTGTATTTTAAGGGGGTGGGTTCTGCAGTCCTCAGTGTAATATTCACTGGATGAGATGCCTCGAAACTATGAATCTGTCCAGCCATTTCCTATTGCAATATACCAGCTTACTATGTTTTTAATGTAACAGAGGCAATTTATTCTTTGAGGGCAGCAGGCACTGATCTGTAGATGAAACAGTGAAATATAAAGTTGTTTTCTAGCAACAACCTCTTCATTAGTTTCAGATATATTTAATGTGGAGTTATTCAGATGACTTTTACTTCTGCAGAGATTGTGTATATTGACTGATTAATGGCAGATGTTTGAGTGGCCTTTTTATGGTTGAAATGTTCTGAATTGGGCAATTTGTCATTATTGGTTCGTATATTTTGTTTCATTGCTTAGTGGAAAAATATTCAAAACTATAAATTTAAAACACTCTAACAAGTAGTGCTGTATTATGCAAGGGATATAATTCATTTTATATATTATAATTAATACAATCAGTAAGGTGAATCAAAGAACGTTTGCATGGCCCTAAAAAATGTGTGCAAGGGCCTATGGTTTGAAAACAGCCCAAAGGTAAACTTAACCTGCCATTGGCCAGATGCATTTTCTTTGAATGTGAGTTTCAATGCTGTTTCAGTGAATATGAGTTTCAAAGGTAGAGAAGTTTTAATGCTAAGTCTGTTTTCATTGTAAGACCGTTGCTTTGTTTAGGTTTAGTAAATGTCTATCAGTGTCTGTGCTATAAAATTTGAAATAAAAGTTGTAAATGAAATCCAAATATCTGTAATCATTGTAGAAGTAAAGCATAAAGCAGTATGCACACTGAGAGATTTTAACAGTGTCTATGACAAATGGGGAGAAATAGCCAAGTAATGGGACACTGGAATGGCTGCGTGGGTGGGGGAGGGGGGCTGTGTGGGTGGAGGGGGAGCTGTGTGGGCGGAGGGGGGGCTGTGTGGGTGGGGCTCTGGGTTTGCACCCCCCTGCAAAAAATCCTGCGGGCTCTCTTGTTAGGTAGTGCATAGTATGGACATTAACTGTTCTAGCACATGAAAAAATAGAATGTTGGTTTCATCTAGGAAAATAATAGCCAGAAAGTTAGTGATACAGAAAGACAGTGAGAGAATGAAGACTAAAGACATTACAGCTTGAGCAGTAACTTAAGGATATGGTATAGAAACAGAGATGGAGTTAGGAGAGCTTTAGGCCCTTGCAGACTGTGAGGGAGTGAAATGTGACACAAGAGGAGAATGAGGCTAGTGTGGAAGAGGAGGAAAGAGCTGAGCATTAGGCAGGCTTTATGCAGGAGCATAGCCATGTATTTTTGAGATGATTTTTTAAAGAGGCTTTGAAATGGGTTAGAATAGGCATAGACCTGATAGCTAGAGGTAGTGAATTCCATAGTACAAAGACAGAGTAAGAATGCAAAGGGTGACTTGCTTTTCTTTTGCGTTTCGTGATAGCTAGGAGATCTTTGTCTTGTGATCGTAGGGATCAATTTGGCATGTAAGGTGTGACTATATTGGCTAGTGCAGGGCAGACAGTAGGCTTGAAAATAAGTTTCTGCTAGGCGGATAGCTGAATAAAGGCAAGTTGGTTAGGGAGTTCAAGCCAGTTTAGTTCTAGTAGTGGTTTACAGTGGTGTGTGTGATATCTAGAGTTTGTGGCAAACTTTGCAACTTTGTTGTAGCACTGTTCCATCTGGCTTGGGGTAGAAGTTTGTAAGTTAGTTAGGACAGGGGCACTATAAAGAAGGGAGGGAAGTAAAAATGGTTTTGCAAGGGTAGTTTTGGTTGCTGCAGTAAAGAAATGTTTGTTTCTATACGAGTCCCATTTTTTATGAGTTTTCTTTATATTTTGCTGCATATGGGGGGACGAATGAAAGTTTGTCAGTGATAACTGCTAGAAGTTTGCTTTCCTGCATTATTTCTATGACACTGTTGTCAGATGCAAGGATGTTGAAATGATCAGTGACTGGGAAGGTGTTTTGGGGGTGAAAGAGTACTAGATTAGTCTTCTTTGGATTAAGAAAGAGTTGGGCATTTCGTAGCCAGGATTTGACTTTAGTAAATTACTTTTGAGTTTTTGAAAGTAGTTCTGGTAGTGATTGAGCAGTACAGATTATGGTGGAATCATCAGCGTATAGATTATGGTGGAATCAGCGTACTGAATGAGGGTCCCAGGGTGAGAGGCAGTGTGAAAGTTGGTTGTGAAATTGTTGAAGAGTAGAGGTCCAAGGATGGAGCCTTGAGGGACTCCAGTAGGGTTGTGGAGAAAGGGTAAGAGTTCATTGGACCATTTCACCACTTGTTTACGATCCTTGAGGTAGCTCTGAAATCATTTTACTGTGTTATGTGAGAAGCCTAAGTTAGGCAGTGTGTTCAATATTAAGGGGTGAGACAATGTGTCAAAGGCCTTGGAGAGATCAAGGAATACTGAGGTGGTATAGCATCCTGCTTCTCTGGCCTTGTTCATGGTGTCTGTAAAGGTTAATAGGGCTGTAGCTGTGTTGTTGCTGGGTCAGAAGACATGCTGTGTTTTAGTTAGATTGTTTTGCAATAGATATTGCATTAAATGCTGACAGATACCTCTTTCGAGAATTTTGGATATGAGTGACAAGATGGATATAGGATGGAAATTAAATGGTTCAAAAGAGTTTTCCCAGGGTGTTTGTGTGTTTTGTGTGTGTGTGTGTGTGTGTGTGTGTGTGTGTGTGTGTGTGTGTGTGTGTGTGTGTGTGTGTGTGTGTGTGTGTGTGTGTGTGTGTGTGTGTGTGTGTGTGTGTGTGTGTTTGTGTGTGTATTTTGTGTGTGTGTGTCTGTGTTTGTGTGTTTGTGTGTGTGTGTGTGTGTGTGTGTGTGTGTGTGTGTGTGTGTGTGTGTGTGTGTGTGTGTGTGTGTGTGTGTGTGTGTGTGTGTGTGTGTGTGTGTGTGTGTGTGTGTGAGCTACTTGGGCAGGATCATGAAGCACTGTTTAGACAGAGAGGGTGCTGGAGGTTTTGGCTTGACCACTCAGCTGAGATCTCAACCCTTTAGCTGTGTCAGTGGGGAGACTTATTGGGGATCTGGAGAAAGAGAGAGAAACCAGCCCCAGACTGACTACTATCTCTGTGTGCTCTTAAGGGAAATTGCACTTTACTCTGTGTGTGTGTGTGTGTGTGTGTGTGTGTGTGTGTGTGTGTGTGTGTGTGTGTGTGTGTGTGTGTGTGTGTGTGAGTGTGTGTGCGTGTGAGTGTGTGTGCGTGTGTGTGTGTACTTTTCATCCTCCTAGTGGGTACATCCCTCACTGTTGCCAGTGGTGAGGATTGAGGCTCCTTGAAAGACATGCATCTGGAGCGTTTCTCTCCGGGCCTCCGCTGAAAACTGGCTTCGTTCCAAGTCGGACTTTCCCTGTTAACAAATGTTAAATAAAATAAATTACTGGGCCAGTGCATGGGAGTCACATATTAATTGGTGATATAACCAGTATAGAGAAGTTACTATATGAAGGGAGTTTGACTAGAGAAAGAGTAGCTGTGAAGTTGATAATAGAGGAAGGGAAATGAGCTGGAACAGTGAGGAAAGTCTGGAAATGATGGGAGTGGTTAAGTAGGTTCCTGGCATGGACAGATCCTTGAACTTAAGAAGAAGAGTTTTAATTGCTTTTTGAATTGAGAAGCATTCGAGGTGTTTCTAATGGAGTAAGGAAGTTTTTACATCTCTATATTCATTTCTAGGGCTACCCCTTCCATTTCCTTAGTACTTGCCCTTTCATCCATCCAGCTGCAGTCCTCTCTCAACCGACCATCCTTGCAATCATCTCCTATCATCCTTCTCAGTAAGGCAAAATCTGAGTATTTTGCTTACCTTCCTTTTACATAATTTTCCTACTTTACAGAGACTTTACTCCACAGACATGCAGCTAATCTGTCTCTTTCTCTCTACACTTTCAGCACTCGCTCCTCACTTGCTCTTGTTTTTGTTTTTAAGTTTTATTGAAGTAACATACCACCATGTACTAGCTATACACTGACCTTTTAGCTCTTAGAAAACTGCAAACTACCCAAGATTGTTCTTACATACAATTCACTTTCATACTTTGCTGTTTCTAATCCAGATGTTTTGGAACCATTTCATATTTCTCTTTAGTCCATTCTGCAGTGTCCTCCTAGATAACCAATGCACTCCCCATCCTTTGCTATTAAAAAACAATACACATTAGAGTGTTTTCTGCCAGATTTGAGTTAATTTTCACAGAAACATGACCTTAAAAATTCAGAAGGTCATGTTGTACGAATGCTCTTCTTCAAGTTGATGTTATTTTGAATCATGATGAGCTTCAACTACATGGGTTTAGGAGAAATGATAAGGATCATTTCCAAATATGAATCCAAAAATGTTCATCTTTTTTGCATTCCTAAATAATCATTACTATAGGTGTCTAGTATTTTGTTTAGTTCACTGGCTCAGTAAGCCTTGTATCTAGGGTTGAGGAATGAATCTCTCTCTTTGAGACCAAAAGCTTTCCAGTTCTTGAATGAATGCCTTGTTAACATAGTTTGTTGACTAGTCAAGTCCTTCCCTACAGTTTGCCATTTAGTTGCTGGTTTATTGGGCAACAACCCAGCTCTTGTTTACAAAATGGACATTTCTTTTAAGGGGCTGTTGGAAAAAAATTCTGTTATGCTAATAAATGGTGGGAGTTTTAAATGTGGGAGATGCCCACAGTGCCCATTTATAGTTAATAAGGAGAAAATTTTCAGCGCTTCTGTGGATCCCTAGTGATATCTGCATTGCTTACTGTACTTATTTCCTTGTTTCACTTTAAAGAAAGTTACTGTTTGTCGTTTTTGCATTTAAGTTACCTGTAACACATTGCATTTAAGATACCTGGCACTTGCTCACTAAAGCAATTGTATAAGTCAGCACTAAAAAAATAAAAGTACTACACCCTCACAAACTCCCCTTGAGTACCTTGTTCCCCATTGGCCCTTTTTTTTTTCAATTATAAAAGAATTCCCAGTACTATTCTAGCATGTCTAAAGGTCAGTTGTCAATCTCCTCTCCAGTCCAGCTGGTGAATCTGGGAATCTTGAGGCAATGTTACAACTGCCTCATGTACACAGACAACCCTCTCCTCCTCCCAACAAATTCCAACCCATGTGAGAGATGCAACCATATAGCCATACTGGAGGCAAAGCTCTCTCAACTCAGTACTGGCGAAACCAGTCAGGAGGAGAAGGAAACCACACTCACTACAATTCCAGTCTCACATAGACCTACCATGACAGCAAACCAAACACATAAACACACAAATACATACTCGGAGGCTCTAAATAAAAATCTGCCTAAGCAGCAGAGACCTCCAAAGCAGACACCCAAGCAACCGCTACCCCAAAACAAAACACGTGCAACACATAGCTCACAAAGCCAGTGTGCCGAACAATCACAGCCCTTAAGGCTAAACAACACACCTGATACACTTGTAATAGGTGACTCTATCGTCAGGCACACTGACGTCCCGCTCACCAGGCTGAACAAGGAGAAGGTCATGGTGAGCTGCCTGTCGGGCGCTAGGATCCGCCACATAACACAAGCACTCAGGTCACTCCAAGGCAAGTACAAATATGACTTGGTCATTGTCCATGCTGGTGTGAATGACCTGAGATGTACCTCCCTGGACTACATGAAAAGAGACATAGAGGAGCTCTCTGAGCATGTAGCCCAGGCCGGTATGACCCTGACCTTGAGTAGCATCTTACCCTCACCATGAATGATGCCACAATATGAAGACAAGATGATCAAATTTAACAATTGGCTTAAGTATTGGTGTCATTCAAAGGGGATCCAATGCCTGTCAGCCTGGGATGACATGCTCGACAAGCCACGATGCTTCGCTAGGGACGGCTTGCACCTGTCACCCCTGGGCTTTCGGATATTGGCAAAGGCTCTTGCTACCCCCATAGTGCCTTTTTTAGGCAAGGCTCAAAAGACAAACCCACCTCCATAGATATCACAAGGGATAAGAAACTACTCAACGCCAGAAGTCTAAACCTCAAGATGCATGCACTCGAAACTCTCCTTAGCATGGAGAACATCGATATCTGTGCAGTAACAGAAACCTGGTTCAAGGCTCCCGAGAGCACCCCAGCACTACCAGGTTATACCTCATACCATGCTTTTCGGCCCCAAAACTTGGACCGAACCACAAAAGGAGGGGGAGTATCAATATTTGTCAAAGATACCCACACCTCCAGGTTGGTGGCACAGCACGAAGCATCAGAGACTATCTATGTGCAACTAACAGTGGGTAAAATTGCCTTCCAGTTTATAACCTGCTACAGACCACCCTCCCAAACCCAGGAACCCCACTCGGCCTTCCTGAGAATACTGGAAAATATGAAGGTCTCTCCAAACACCATTATATTGGGTGACTTCAACTACCCAAACATAGACTGGGAGCATTACTCTAGCTCCAACATCCTAGCCCAAAGGTTCCTAGAATTTATAAACTCAAATGCTATGGAACAACTTGTTACCACTCCCACAAGAGGGGAAAACATACTGGACCTGATCATCACCAACATGGGGACTCTATGCTCCAGACCAGAAGTGCATCCCTCACTGGTAAGATCTGACCATAAACTAATCTCACTGGATATTCACATCCTGACTCCACCCCCTGCCCTGAAATCCACAGTGAAAAACTTCTCTAAAGCAAATTTCACAATCCTCAAAACCAAGGTGGAATTCTTCAAAGCCCCCGGGCCTGAGGAAAATAAGGCCCAGACCGCAGAATCCTTTATAAACGCATTCTATGAACACCTTCAGGAATGCATGGATCATGCAATCCCCAATAAAACCAAGACTCAATCCTCCAAAGGCAGACGTCCTGTCTGGTGGACCCCAGCCATAAACAAACTATACAATAGAAGGAGGAAGCTACTACATGATAGAGCAAAATCCCAAAAAGGGAAGGCATCTCTGATCAGTATTAGCAAAAAACTACGGGCACTCATAAAATCGTCTAAGGCCAGCTTCGAGAGACAAATTGCACAGGACACTAAGGATAATCACAAGGCTTTCTTTAGTTATGTTAGGAACCTGGGTGGGAATTCCCAGATATGCTCAGAATTAGTCCAAAATGACAAAAAATACACCGAGCCCACAGACATTGCCAACATCCTAGCTGACAGGTTCAGCGCAAACTCCCGGCGGGCCCACCAAAAGGGCAAATATCTATCCCAGCAGAGTGCTGCCCCCCTGAGACCTCAGATGCTCAGGTAAGAGCTGCCCTCTCCAAAGCAAAAAACACAGCATCAATGGGACCAGACGGTGTCCCAGGCTGCGTCCTACATGAACTCCAAGAAGAGCTAAATCCAAACATAAAACTACTGTTCAATCTCAGCCTTACTACAGGATATGTACCCAAAGAGTGGCGTACAGCAACAGTGGTCCCTCTCCACAAAGATGGTGCCTCAACGGATCCTGGAAACTATCGCCCCATAAGCCTGACTAGCTTGGTCTGCAAAGCTATGGAAAGGATCATCATGGACCTCATAAATAAAGATATTGGGGACCTACAGACACTGGATCCTACCCAGTTTGGCTTTGTTAAGGGCAGATCCTGCCTCTTAAACCTGGTTGATTTCTTTGAAACAGTCACCAAGGCTATTGAAGAGGGGAAGGTGGTCCACACAGCCTACCTGGACCTCGCAAAAGCCTTTGATACAATACCCCACTCGGGCATTATAGATGAGCTCACCAGCTTAAATATAAACCCCTATGTCACTAGATGGGTTGCAAACTGGCTCAAGGACAAAACCCACATGGTTAGAATTGCTGGAGCCATGTCAGACTCCAAACCAGTTACAAGTGGCGTCCCACAAGGCTCAGTCCTGGGACCTCTCTTGTTCGGTATATATTTCTCGGAGGTACAGGCCAACACAGAAGGACTGTGGCTGACCAAGTTCACAGATGACTGCAAACTGGGCACCATAATCGACTCTCCAACCGACACAAGCATCCTCCAAAAGGGCCTCATAGAAACAGACAACTGGTGCCAGAGCCATGGCCTCAAGCTAAACGCCAAAAAGTGTATAGTCATCCCCTTTGGCAAAAACAAAGTGCCCACAAATTACCACATAGGTGGTAATCCATTAAGTACAGAAGAAGTAATTAGGGACCTGGGGACCCAAGTTGATAGCAATCTCTCATTTGACAACCACATGGCCAAAGTGGTTAGAAAAACATTTTATATAGCCCACCTAATCATGAAGGGATTCACATCTAGACCAGGGGAGGTCAACGTGCCTCTTTACTCATCCATCATCAGGCCCATAATTGAGTACAAAGCTCCTTTTGGGATGTACCTTACCAGACACCTGCAACAACTGGAAAGACCCCAAAAGTACCTCACCAAGAGGATCAAAGGGCTCAAACAGATGCCATATGCTGCCCGGTTAAAGAAACTCCAGCTCTACTCAGTGGCATACCGCCTGCTCAGAGGCGATCTGTGCCTGATGTATAAAGCCGTGTCCAACCCGGAATTAATGGACATGCTGCACCTCAGAAAATCCAAATCCCATCGAGCTATGCGCTCAAGAGACTTGAACCTCAGCACTGAAATAAATAGGACATGCTGGAGGGACAGATTCATAACCCAGAGGCTCCCTTTACTCTGGAATAAAATCCCAGTCCAGGTTAGGCAGAGTCCCTCATTGACTCTCTTCAAGAGGAATCTTGATGAGTGGATGGGAGATCGCAGGTTTACCCCGGGTATCACTTCTGTGTCACTGTTAGACAGAGGCACAGTATACTAACCTCGAAAAAGGGCATAGCAAAATTAATTTAAAATGGGTGGCGAAAGCCAAACACACACTGGCTAGGCTTATAAATGCCCTAGGGCAGATAGCCTAGTATGAACCTATGAACCTAAGAGTTTTGGTTTTAATAAACCATCTAAAAAATACTATTGCTACTCCAAGGGTGTGGTATATGTGGCTCTCTACCAGTCCTGAAAAAAATGTACAAACTCCAACAATGACAACCACTACAGCAATTAACTGTTCACACCACTGGAAAAGGGTTCACGGATTAGAAAGCACTGCCACACATTGCACAAATGTATATGAATAGTCACAATTTATTAAAACTTGTTATAAAAACAAAAACAAAAAAGGTTAAGCGCTTTCATCAATTGCATTGACTTCATCAGAACATCTCAGCAACTTCTCCTAATGGTTTATAAATACTATACAATTAACACTTCAATTAAGCAATTGCTGGCAGTGTTTACCTCCTTAAAGTCAAGGATACCATAACATTCATACATATAAAATCTTACCTAACGTAACTATTATCTCAGGGAACAAGTCTAAAACCTTCCCTTTTGGTCAGGTGATAGATAGATGGTTAAAAAATATATACAGCAAAATAAATCATATTATCATTGATTCCTGGGACTTTTTGTCCAGGTTGACTCAGGATATATTTAGCAATGATATTATATTTGTTACCATCGATGTAACTGATTTATTTTCATGCATCCCGGAAGAAGACGGTATCAGTAGATTTGAGAACAGCATACAAAAATATAGTGGACTCCATTGGGATAAAATCCAATTAATATTGGATTTTATGGAGGTTGTATTGAAGAACAACTTCATTTTTTATGAAGGAGAATATTACAGACAGAAAAATGGTGTTGCAATGGGGGCAGCATGTGCCCCCATGTTCGCAAATCTAGTCTTATTAAATTGGGAGGAACAATATGTATTACAAGGCAAATGGAGTTCATATATAAAAAGTTATGTACGATTTTTGGACAACATTTTTATGCTGTGGACAGGTTCTAAGGATGAGTTAAATCAGTGTATCGATTTCATAAATGGAACTACAGAATATTTAAAATTTACTTATAATTATAATAGTAATGGGATTTCATATTTAGATACCTGTGTTTACATAGACAATGGTCACTTTGCCTCTAAAATTTATAGAAAAAACACCTTTAGCAATAGCTATTTAGAATATTCAAGTTGTCACCCGTACAAACAAAAAGCAAGTATTATTAAGGGGCAGTGTATTAGGGCAGCTAGGATGACCTCCGAACTAGTTGAGATGGAGGGCGGAACTTAACTTTATAGGGAACATGTTTTTAAACAGGGGTTATCCCAGATCCCTAGTAAATGACACCATTAGTTATGTTAGGTCTGAATGGGGTAAAAAATACAAGCCGATACTGTATGCTCTGTGATACATTCCTATCCCTCCAACATGTTCTGTTTATGTTGTAAAAGGTATTGCGGTCCCTTGAGTGAGTGTTCATGCTACAATTGAACTTGCAAATGTATAATAGGTCTGACAAGATAGGGTCTCCTGAGGGTCTACTAAAAAGGGGGACAAGGCTTTGAGATGGTCTGCATAGTTTTTATGATTCTGGCCCTTGATTTTTACAGTGAGAAAGAGTTGCGGTTGCTCCAGTTTTGACAAATGTTTGGACAGATACATACCAAATGGGGGATTATATTCAATGATTGGCCTGATTAGAGCTGACTACAGTTGAATGATTACATCCCTGGATGTAGACTCCATAACTTTAGATATAAGCTGTGTGTTGGAAAAGTACTTCCTTACAATAGTTGATACAGCGTGATGAAAAGACAGTTCACTGTCAACATAGTTTCCCAGATCCCTGACTATGGGATCAACTTTCTGGGGTATGTTGTCAATGTGATAGTTACAAGAGAAGTCATGCTTGACAAAGGATATGACCATACATTTCCTGGCATTTGGTTGTAGTGCATGTTTTTGAGGCAAACTATATTTTTAGAAAGGCCCTCTTGGAAGATTTTGGTGTCCTCTGGGAAGTTTCTGATTTGTCCCAAGTTTAGGTCATCTGCAAACTTGGTCAGTCTTAAATTCTTAACATTTGCTTCGACCTCTAAAAAGTAAATGCTAAACAGGAGTCTCTTAAGGACTAACCCCAGGGTACACCATTAGTGACCTTTCTTTTGGAGATGGTAGATACATCCACCCAAATTTCTTGGGTTTTGTTTGTGAGCATATTTGCTATCCCCTGAGTTTCATAGGGATTTACATTTATCTAGGAGAGAGTATCTATGATACCTGAGTGTAGAAAAATGTTGAATGCCTTTGCAAGGTATAGGTTTGTGGTGTGTATTGATGTGCCCTTATCCATTATTTCAGTATCATTCTCGAAGAAGTCAAACAGGTTAAGTAATCAGGATCTGCCCTTAAGCAATCAGAACTGGCTTGGGTTGAGGGTTTGTAGGTTACCTTAGTACCTATTTATAAATTCCATAATGATGCTGGTCTAGCTTATGGGTTTATAATTACCTAGAACTGTATATTCCCTATCTTTGTGCAAGGGAATGACTGTCGCTGTCCTCCATTTATCTGGTACAAAGCCTGTTTAGAGGATGATATTGAGTAACCTTTGTAGGTGGTCTGACAAGTCAAGTTTCAGATTGTTATCTGGCCCCACTGAATAAGTGTTCTTAGCCGTGGTTATCATCTTGAGGACCTGTTCTTGAGATATTTGAGGGGGTGGTGTAGATGCAGGTATGTGATTTGGGAATATAGGAGGAGAGAGGGGATGACATTTGAACTAAATTTGTCTGCTAGTACATTGACAAAATCATCTGGGCCTGAGTATGTGATATTTATTACTGTTAGCTCTGCTCAGTGCTGAGAATTGTTTCTGAGATTTCTATCATAGTTAAAAAAGACATTGTGGCTATCCTTCACTTAGGTGGATATTTGTTCCTCACATATGCTTTTGACTGGTTTGATAGGGTAAGGTGTTTTTTTGTTAAGTTTAGTAAGACAGCTAATGGCATCTTGAAAAAAAAATTTGCTTTGAATGAGTTTTTTTCTTTTTATAGATAATGTTTATATTAGAGTTCCACCACAGGAGTTTGCATTGTGTTTACTTCTGAGGGGGACAGATGCATCTCTGCAGTTATTTACATGTGCAAAGTATTTGGTGTTGAAGGAATATGGAAAGGGATTTTAAATTTAGCCTGGTTATCACTCCATTTTAGTAGATTAACACTGGCATAACCTCTGAATACTATAGCATTGTAAGATGCTTCTGGCTTCAGTCTTAAGGTGAATCTGACTGATTTGTGGTAGTTAAAAGTAGGAGGGAGCAAAGTTGCCCCATATTGGTAACGACTAAGTCCAGGATTTTTTCAGCCCTAGTTAGGGTGTGGACTAACTCCGGAGAGTTTGTATTGATGATGTCCAATATTTATGGGCATACATATTTGAGATTCTATAAGTCTTACAGTTTATGGAGGGATAGTTAAAATCTTGTAGGAGAATGGTGTCTGGCTTAATTCATAGGGACTCCATACTAGTTAGGTAAGGGGTATGGGCTGAGGGGAACACTGAGAGAAAGAGTCCTGTAACTAGCTATTGTATGATAATTTGGTTTTGTTAATAGTAAGTTGGAAATAGAGGAGTTGCAGGTCATTATTTTGTCTGATGGGTCTGTAGGTCTAATGGGTTGGGCCTGAATGTGTGGTGGGCACTGAAACCCTGCTCTGATGGAATACTCTCAATTATTTTACCTCATCAAACAGACAAACAGTAGTTTTTCCAATATTTTATATGAAGCAGCATGAATGTTGAATAAATGAATATAAAATAATTAACTTAAACTATTTGTGTGTGTGAGAGAGAGGCTATATATGTATCATACTTCGCAGCTTCTTTGCTCAAGAATTCTGGACAAAGTCAAACATAATGGAGGGCAAAAGCACAAAATGAGGGATGATTTTAAATATTATTCTGTTTCACTTAAAAAGTTACTAGAACAATAGATGTTGTATCTACATGCATTTTCAGAACAAAACACATGTACTCTAATGTTTGACTAATAGTAATATTCATTGATTTACCAGAAAAACAAAAATATGAGGCAAAATCAGAGACATATGTAGGGGTATGTGACTGGGATATTTGTATATTTATTTAATGTCATTTGTTCATTTTCCCAATAGGTGCCACTGAATTTAACTCATTGTAGCTGTAACTCTTTCTTAAACCAATCAGATTCATATGATTTCATTTGCCACTATATAATTGCTTCAGTCTAACTCTGTCCTCCATAAATGACACCACAGACATGTTCCTTCTAGCCATATGCTTTTTTTTGTGAATTAAGGTCATATATGGTTAAAGAACTGCACACCACAAGGTGTGTTTTCATCAACATTTAATTTCCTTTTAACCAGCAGTAAGTAATGTGCCTGTAAAGATTCTTGTAAATGACTGACAGCATTCTGATTTTATATATATATATATATATATATATATATATATATATATATATGTATGTGTGTGTGTGTGTGTGTGTAAATGTCATGTGAACTTCAAACATGCTTGTGCTTGCTGTCTTATCTTAAAATATTGTGCATGCCTTTAGCTATCATCCCTGCAGCTCTTGATGAAATAGGTTGAACGTTTATAGCATATGTAGGCTCTTTGCTAACTTCCTATTACCTAACTTTCATACGTGCGATCTGCTATGGGTAGCTTTTCCATTGCGAATTATTAGTGATTTACTAATTTAGTTAACTATTCCAAAAATCCTGTAATATGTCCCTCTAGTATACAATTTTGCCTGGTCAATGTTTTATGATTTCATGTTGAATTTAACTGGTTGATAACCACTTATGGGCTAAAACCTTCTCCCTATGCATATGATTTAATTCAGAAAACATTACTGACTAACTGTAATTTACTTCAAATTCAATCACAAAGGATGCAGCTATAAGCATTTGTTTTATCCTACTTTAGAGAATTCCATGTTTGAAAGGAGAAAAAATTATGGACAAATTATTTGTTTCTGCCAGTGAAGAATTATACTTTTCTTCTGCCCAACTGGATCCTAAGCTTTAACACCCCCCTTGAGGCACTTGGTACCCTCTGCAAATTCTCCAGGTGCCTGTTCACTGCTTTCCCCTACCCTGATCTACTCCTTCCAGGCCTGTTACCCTCACTTTGTTTTTCTTTATGAAAACCAGTGTGAAGTATTCTGTCAATGTCTGAGTTTTTCCTTTCTTCTGAGATTTTCTTCCCATAATTGCTGTGCCTCCTGCACTTCCACACCCTCTCCTTTTTACTTTTTATATGGCTACTATTTTCTTTAATTAATCCCGCATTCCTACAGAATAGCTTCCTCCTCTTTTCTTTTGCCTTTTGTTTCTTCAAATTCTTGTCCGTAGCCCTGAGTACTCCATGCTTGACTATTTACATAACTTGTTTATTTTCTTGGTTTGCCCCTAGACAACTTACATATTATTTATTTTTATTTATTTATTTATTTTACATTTGTTGACCGGGCTAGTCTAACTGGATATATGTCCATTTTCAGTAGAGGCCCGGGGAGAAAAGCTCCACATGGAAGACATACACAAACAGAACATAAACATTAATTACAGAAAACTTATTAGACAATAACAGGAGTTCCATGGTAACAAAAAAAAAATATATTTTTTCCCCACTATGAGAAGAGAGAAAAGGATTTAGAAGTATTTGGTAGACACCCAAAGCAAAGTAATAAGCAGGAACAAGAGAACAAGCTACTTAAAAAAGGGATTGGAAGAATTAGTTGAAGGGTAGTAACTGAAGGATAAGATGGTAAGATGGCCAGTTCTGTTGTTCATAGGTACAATAAGTAAGCTTGGAAGGTTATGGCCTTAAAGCTGAAGAAAGAGAGTTGTAAAATGATGTTGGGCTAGACTGACAGTGAGAGATACTCTATTTGGGGTTAGTACAGGGACATAGCCAGTGGGTTGTAAGGTATGATTTGAGATTCTTTTTAAATAGTGAAGTTGAAGAAAGAGATGTAAGTTCACCAGGAAGTAGGTTCCAGCTTTTGCCTGCAGTGTTAGTGAAAAGAGATTCTCCTGCTTTATTATTATTAGATTTTTGAGTGGTGATGAGTAGTTTGTTTGCAGAGCGTAGGTTTGTAAGATTTTTATATGGGCAGATTAGACTTGTGAGAATTGGTGTGTTACCTGGATGATAAAGGGTTTTATGGGTAATAGTTAGTTGGTGAAGTAGAATTTGGTTCTGCAGTTCCAGCCAACCCAGTTGTTTCAGATTTTGGCAGTGATGGGATCTGATAGGGGAGCCAGTGGCAAATCTGGCAATATTATTGTAGGAGATTGACAGCTTGTTGAGGTTACTTTTTGATAGATTTGTGTATATAGGGGAGGCATAAAAGAGTGTTGAGATGAGGTGGGTGTAGGCAATAGAAGTTCTAGCTATAGGAGTAAGGAAAGGTTTAATTCTATAGAGGGAGCCTAGTTTTCGGTTAACTGATTTTATTGTGGTGTTAATATGAGTATTGTAGTTAAGGCTGTGGTCAATTGACACTCCTAAGAGTTTAGTGGTAGTGTCAGGGGATATAACTGCACTATTTTTAGATTTAATAGTGAAGTGGGGTGGACTTGAGTGTGGGAGTAAATAGGAGCTCTGTCTCTCCAGCTTGTTATAATCCACTTTCTTAAACCTCAGAACATCAAATAAGCAAGATCCTGATATTTGTATTAGGAAAACGCTAACACTGATGATATTGCTTGAGACACGTTCGATACAAAGATATTACGAAAAAAGGATTTAGGGAAGGAAACTCAGCAGAATTTGTCAGGACAAGTAAAAGAGTGATATCACTGCTTGATTGAGGGAGAAAAAACTGACACCCTAGATAGATTTGTGATGGTAAGGGGACTATTGATATTGATTTATACAGCATCACAAACAGCAGAGTAAGGTGAAGAGATAAAAGTTACAAGTCAGGCATTCAAATGAATGGTTCAGTGAATAAACTAACAAATGTATGGCCTACACTGGCCAGTTTAAAGTTTGCCTAATAGACATCACTGGCGAATATAGAATTTTAGAAAACCAGTTATCTAATGCCCATTTAAATATCGATAAATCATTTGCCAGTTTTACATGTCTAGGTAATGAATTCCACATCCTTCCTGCTCTAATATGAAAAAAAAAGATCTCTTTAACTTCAAATTGGATGTAGGAATTATTACATTTAAATTTTATTCCTTGTAGTATTACCATGATCAGTAATGTCAATATCTGAAGGCATTTATATATCATAATAAAGTCACTTCTTATAAACCAGTAGGTCAAGGAATACAAAGACAAATATACTAATCTTTCTTTATAGGATAAGTTACAACAGCCTTCAACCTGTCTGGTAAAGGTCATCTAAATCTGTCCCAACTTCTTCAGTTGCCAAACATTTAATGCACATAAAGGTCCCCCTTATGCAATAATAGATCTCATACTTGTTAAATAAATCTTTAGTAGCATATGACTATATATGCTTGAGAAACATTGAAAGACATTTCTGATTAGACCACAACATTTCCTAATAATGTTTGTCACATTAACTTCAAAGTTAAGATTTGTTAAGATTTGTGTCTACCACGATAGATAACATTTCTCATTACCTCAGAAGAAACACAAATCCAATTGTACAGGGCATAAGGATATTTATTATTATTATGCCCAAAATGTAAAATAGTACATTTCCATTGTTAAATCTCATACTTTTGGTTCTTAGCCATTCATACATATTATCCAAGTATGATTGCAACAGATACTAATCACTAGTATAGGTTACTGATTGCCCTATCTTAATATTATCAGTGAACTTACTTAACCATACAGAGTCAGATTTTGGATATTTTGACATCATTATGACTAAATAATAGTGGCCCCAAGACTGAATCCCAAGGCACTCCCCTAGCCATCAATCTGTACTTGGAGTAGGAGTTTTAATTCTCACCCTGTAGGTTCAACCCAGTAGCCGTATGGATACCCATTTAGCTAAACAGCCAAAGTTGTCGGCTCTCATTAAAATCCTTATAACTGTTTCATGGGGGATGGAGTAAAACTCCTTAGCCAGATTCAAAAACAACATCAACAGCTAGTAAATTATTCAACAATCTAACAATCTGCTCATAAAATTAGTAATTAATTGTGGTGACGAGTATGATGGCAGATAAAAAGATGTCTCGAGGGCCAAGGAGTATTTTAGTCGCAAGAGAAGGATTTCTTGGTGTGCATGGCAGGAAAAACAAATAGAAGTACAGATTATTCTTACATCGAACACAGATGCAGTAGTTGGACAAGACTAGATGGAGATATATTTCACATGAACATAAATATCTAGTGAAATCTGTCTATACATATCCAATATAGTTTACTGATCATGCGCAATATTATTTGTGGTAGACCAGTTATTGCAAGATAACAGATCGAAACTTTGGTGTGTCTCTCTGGATTGGATAGTGAAAGAGAAATATAATAAAGAGGTGGTCACTCATATGTTGAAGGCTCTGAAGAAGTCAATCATTGAAAAGGATATAGTCATAATCTGGAAAAAGCTCAAGCAAGAGCTGAAGGTGTTATTTCAAAATAAGGAAAGGAAACATTGGTACAGGAGTAACAGAAAATATTTATGGGGCTTACGGGCATTAAAACTAGTAGAGAAAAAAAGAAGAAAGGTGTCGCAATCAGAGGGAAGAGAAACAAAGGTGTGAAAACAGGAGACAGAAGCACATTTAGAAATAATTAATGAGGACATGAAAGCTGCCCAGAAAAAATATATATTTTGAAAATGCTGATAGAACACCAACAATTTTTGTTCAGAAACTTGGATAAATGAAGTAGAGAGTAGGGAAGTGTGTTCAAAGTGCAAGGATATCTAGGATGGGCAGACCAGCTTAAGATAGCAAGTGTTTTTAAAGACTTTTATAAAGGGTTACATGAAGAATAAAAGGAGAAGGATGAAATCAAGAACATGGTTCAATTCATAAGAAATGTGAGCCTCCCAAAATTGTCAGAACAAGATGCTAAGTACCTAAATGTCCCTATTGCTCTAACAGAAGTGAAGGAGAAATTAAGGAAACTGCCTACAGGTGAGAACCTTGGGGAGAATTATAAAATTTCTAATTACACTGAGACTGATATGTCTGATGACCACATTAATTCGTTAACTAAAAGGTTCTTCTTTCTGCCTACAAGAAGGGCTAGTTTGGCTCATGTGCTGTTAGAAATGACATTTTTAACTAGAAAACTGAATTTGAAGTATTGTTTTGTAAAAATAACACTCATGGTACCTTTAGAAGTTACACCTTCAACCCATCATTTATACCAGCTCTTATCTCTTTGAGAAAATATGTGAAAGGGACATCAGGTGTCTACTGAATAACAAGCACAGGATAACTTAATACGAACGCACGAATGCTGAAAGTACCAGCCTTAAACAACTTTGTCAGGATGGCACCATTCCTATTATGAAACTTGATAAAGGTGGAGGGTTATTTTTATGGATTCTGATGAATAAGACTTGTTAATTAAAAGTTACTGTGTTGGGTGGAATTAGCCTGGTGTTTTACTCATAAGTGGATTGGCAGTTTTGGGGATTTTGAGCTACATGCTGATTTATGAAATGTTCAGAATGACAGGTTATAATATTTGAACTTGCAGAAAATAACAGTTATTGATAATAGGTATTCTAAAATTCTCCTTATTCTTACAGCAGGCTCTCCAATCCAAAAGAAATCAATAAAGAACTGTAAGGCTTATATTACTGATATGCCAGTAGATTTTTTTCATTTAAAAGAAATTATTTGCAAAAATTGAAGATAGTGGGTGAAAAACTGAAGTGCGTGTAGAACAAATCTAACACATTAAAAGGTTCATTTAACAACTTTAACACTTTAATGGACAACAATGAGATTCTATTATTAAATGCTCAAATTCTCATAGTATCATAGGACCATAGGAGGTTACTAGGCTAATGGCCCTGGGGCCCTTACAAGCCTAGCCATGAGTTTATCCCCAAAAAGAAACCTCACAATGAGGGACACAGAAGGAACCCCTGGGACATATTTGTGGTTTCCCATCCACTCATCAAGGTTGCGCTTGAAGAGAGTCAGTGAGGTGCTCTGTTTGACATGTATGGGAAGACTATTCCAGAGACGGGGCAGCCTCTGGGAGACAAATTTGTCACTCCAGCAGGTTTTGTTGATGTTGCATATTAGATTCAGGGCTTTTGAGTGGGAAATGTGTGAGGAGTTAGACTTATGGATATGGAGCATCTCTAGTAGGGCAGGGTCTGAGATTGCCTTGTAGGCGAGACACAGATCACCCCTGAGCAATCTAGATGAAACCAAATAGAGTAATGGTGATTTGAGCCTGTCCACATAGGACAAGTGTTGGAGGCCATGAATCCTCTTTGTGAGGTATTTCAGTGGCCATTCCAGTTGGTGCAGATGTTTGGAGAGGTACATACCAAATGGGATGTTATACTCAATTATTGGTCTAATGAGGGAGGAGTATAGAGAGGTAATAACCTCCTTTTTTCTGGATGCAATCCCTTTACTTATGAGATGAACCAAGTAAAAGGCTTTTCTGACCACTGCTGCTACATGATGGTCAAATGTGAGGTTGTTATCAACCTGAATGCCCAGGTCTCTCTCCACAGGTTGTGTGCTTAAGGGGTTGCCGGTGATGTAGTAATCAATAGGGGCTGTGTTTTTGCCAAATGGTATGATACTTTTTTTGCATTTAGCTTGAGGCCATGACTTTGGCACCAGTCATTAGTTGCTGTGAGACCCTCTTACAGTATAACACATGCACTCAGGTCACTCCACAGCAAGCACAAATAAGACTGTCATTGTTCATGTTGGGGTGAATGACCTGAGATGTATCACCCTGGACTACATGAAAAGAGACATGGAGGAGCTTTCTGATCTTGTAACCCAGGCAGGTATGACCCTAGCCCTGAGTAGCATCCTGCCATCACCCAGAATGATACCACAGTACAAGGACAAAATGATTGACTTCAACAATTGGCTAAGCTTCTGGTGTCATTCTAAGGGGATCCAATATCTGTCTGACTGGGATGACATGATCGACAAACCACGATGCTTTGCCAGAGATGGCCTGCACCTGTCACCCTTGGGATTCCGGATACTGGCTAAGGCTCTTGCCACCCCTATAGTGCCTTTTTTAGGCAAGATTCATATGACAAATTCACCACTGTAACAGGTACAAGCAAGCAAAATCTGAGGGTAATGCTACTCAATGCTAAGTCTAAACCTCAAAATGCACTCACTCGAGGCACTCCTTAAAATGGAGAACATCGACATCTGTGCAGTAGCAGAGACCTGGTTCAAGGCTCCAGAGAGCACCCCTGAATTACCAGGCTATAATTCATGCCACTCCTTTTGGCCACCTAACTTGGACCGAAGCACTAAAGGCAGAGGCGTGTCCATATTCATTAAGAATATCCACACCTCCAGGCTAGTTGCTCAGCATAATGCATCTGAGATTATCCAAGTGCAACTAACTCTAGGCAAGACCGCAATGCAAATTGTAGCTTGCTACAGATCCCCCACCATGACCCAGGATTCCCACTCCTCATTTCTTGATACACTGGAAAATATTAGGGTACAACCTAACACCCTAATAATGGGCAATTTCAACTACCCCACCATTAACTGGGAAAACTACTCATGTACCAACTCTTGTGCTCAACATTTTCTGGAATTCATAAATTCCAGTGCCTTGGATCAACTTATCCACACTCCCACCAGGGGCAGCAATATCCTAGACCTGGTCATTACCAACATGGGCAACCGGTGTTCCACACCAGAGGTCAACTCCTCGTTGGTCAGATCCGACCACAAGCAAATCACCCTAGACATCCACATCCCAGCCCCACCCCCCATTAGAGAAACCACCGTAAAAAAATTTCTCCAAAGCCAACTACACGCTTCTTAAGACAGAAGTGGCAAACTTCACGACACCCATGCTGATGGACAATAGAGATACGACTGCTAAATCCTATACAATTGCACTTTATAAGCACTAACACGAGTGCATGGATCATGCAATCCCTAGCAGAACCAAGATGCTATCCTCCAAAAAAAGGAAGCCAATCTGGTGGTCCCCTGCTATAAACAAACTCTACAACAAAAGAAAGAAACTGTTGCAAAAAAGAGTAAAATCCCATGATTGGAGGAACTCTGTGGTCAGCCACAATAAGAAGCTGAGATCCCTCATAAAATCCTCCAAAGCTAGTTACGAAAACAAAATCGCCACTGATTCTAAAGACAACCACAAAGCATTCTATAGCTATGTCAAGAATCTCAATGGCAACACTCAGATCTGCTCTGAGTTACAGCACAATGACACTAAATATACAGAACCAACTGATATTGCCATTATTCTGGCAGATAGGTTCAGTGCTAACTTTACCCCTCTCTCATCCCCTAAAGGGCCCATCTCTATACCAGAAGAATGCAAAGTACATGTAAGCCAAGAACACAGCTTCCATGGGACCTGACAACATCCCAGGCTGCGTTCTACATGAACTACAGAATGAACTGGCACCCCACCTAAGTACCATGTTCAATCATAGCCTCACCTCAGGCTTTGTACCCACTGAGTGGCGCACAGCAATGGTTATCCCACTCCACAAAGGGGGAGCCACCACGGACCCCAGGAACTACTTCCCCATTAGCCTGATGAGCCTGGTCTGCAAGGTTATGGAACGTATCATCATGGAACTTATAAACGATGACATTGGTAATCTCCAAACTCTGGACCCTACCCAGTTTGGGTTTGTAAAAGGCAGATCATGTCTCCTTAACCTGATAGGCTTCTTTGAAGTGGTCACCAAAGCTGTAGATGAGGGTAAGGTGGTACACACAGCCTATCTAGATCTCGCCAAGGCTTTCGACACCATCCCCCACTCTGGAATTATAGACAAACTCACTAATCTAGGTATAAATCCCTATGTCACAAGATGGGTTGCCAACTGGCTCATTGACCGAACCCACACTGTGAAAGTAGCAGACTCTAAATCCAACTTCAGATCAGTGACAAGTGGAGTACCATAGGGTTCAGTCCTAGGTCCTGTCCTGTTTGGTATCTACTTCTCTGAAGTACAGGCTAACACAGAAGGTCTTTGGCTAACAAAGTTCGCAGGTGACTGCAAACTAGGAGCCATAATCAAATCTCCTAATGATGTGGACATCCTACAAAAGGGCCTCACTGAGATAAATGCCTGGTGTCAAAGCCATGGCCTCAAGCTCAATGCCAAAAAGTGCATTGTCATCCCTTTTGGTAAAAACTCTGTACCCATGAACTACCACATAGGCGGTAGTCTACTTAACACCAAAAGTGTGATAAGAGACCTTGGGACACATGTGGACAGTAGTTTCTCCTTTGATAATCACATCGCCACAGCAGTCAGGAAATCCTTCTACATGGCACACCTCATCACAAAAGGTTTCTTATCCAGGAAAAAAGATGTCATTGTTCCACTCTACTCGTCATTCATTAGACCCATTATAGAGTACAACGTCCCTTTTGGTATGTACCTCACAAGACATTTACAACAACTGGAAAGGCCACAGAAATACCTCACAAAGAGGATTACTGGCCTCAAACAGATGCCCTATGCAGACCGTCTCAGAAAACTCCAGCTTTACTCTGTCACATATCACCTATTCAGAGGTGATCTCTGCCTAACATACAAATCTATGTCAAACCCAGAGCTGTTGGACATGCTCCACGTAAAGAAATCCCAATCCCTCCGAGCTACACACTCTAGGGACCTAAATCTTGTCACCACAATAAACAGAACATGCTGGAGGGATAGATTCCTATCTCAGAGACTTCCCATACTCTGGAACAAACTACCTATCTATATCAAACAAAGCTTCTCATTAGCACTCTTCAAGAAAAATCTTGATGATTGGATGGGAGATAGGAAATTCAGCCCGGGGATCACTTCTGTGGCTCTGCTTGACAGGGGCACAGGAAAATAATTTTCTTGGGTGGCAAAAGCCAGGGTACCATTTGGCTAGGCTTGTATAGGCCCTAGGGCCAATAGCCTCGTACCTACCTATGAACCTATGTTAACATCATTTGGGGAGTCAGTGACAGCACCCAACTTAGTCATCCACAAACTTGGTCAGCCACAGGCCTTTTGTCTTTGCCTGGAACTCTGAGAATTAGATGCCAAACAATAGGGGCTCTACTAGTGACAGGTCTGCACTCAGAGATGGAGGTTCCTATTTTGACTTTGAGGGTCCTATTGGTGAGCCAGTTGGCCAGCCACCTGATGAGATAAGGATTTATGCCAAGTTGTGTTAGCTTTCTGATGATGCCAGAGTGTGGGATTGTGTAAAAGACCTTGGCCAAGTCAAGGTAAGCTGTGTGCACTGACTTTCCCTCATCCAGGACCTTGGTGACAGTCTCAAAGAAGCCAACGAGATTCAACAGGCAAGATCTGCCTTTGACGAATCCGAAATGGGTGGGGTCAAGTGCTTGGAAATTGCCTATGTCCGTGTTTATGAGCACCATAATAATATGCTCCATGGCTTTACAAATCAGACTTGTCAAGCTAATGGGGCATTAGTTTCCAGGGTCAGTAGTGGCACCACATTTATGCAAGAGGATGACAATGGTGTTTCTCCACTCTGCTGGAATGAAACCTGTAATTAAGCTGTGGTTGAATAGGGTGCTCAATGGCGAAGCCAGTTCTTGCTGGAGATGGTGCAGAATGCAGCCTGGGATACTATCAGGTCCCATGGAAGCTGTGTTCTTTGCCTGGGATAGGAACTTTAGCACTTGATCTATGGAGATGTGAGATGCAGGACAAATATCAGGGATGTCAAAAAGGCCTTTGGGGGAAGGGGGAGGAAGTTTGCACTGAAACTATCTGCTAGCAGATTGGCTAAGTCAATAGGATTGGGGTAAGTGGTACTGTTAAGTACTAATTCCTCTGTCATCTTCTCCCTATTTAAAGTCCCTGCTATGAATAAACAACAATACAGCATTTAAAATATTTTAAATCGACTGTTTCTCATCACTAGGAGAGTACCTTACCATATTGTGGTGGTTTCACTTTCAAAAAACTTTTATCACACCCTGGAAAAGCTTGCTGCAGTCTCCAGTTCATTGATGTCATCAAGGCCAATGAATACAGGTAGTTTTCTAACCAATTCTCTCCCGAAATTTACATCACCACGACCTTCCAAAAAACCCACCCATGCTGTGATGTCACAGCTCCCCGGTCCTTCCCCTGCCTATTCAGAAATTAAAGGCTAGAACAAGGAAACAGTACGACTCAAGTCTCCTGATGTGAACTGTCAATCACAGCAGGTAACAGCTCAAATTACCCTTAGCGCTTTGACAGCTAGGGAAGTTAGGTGTGAAGGGGGATGGGAGATGAGTCAAAGTAGTACAATCCACGCCTCACAAAAGACTGCAGTTTAGCCATTCTAAAAAGAAGCAGCAGTAAAAAGCACTTTGAAAGTCTGTTCTGTTACATTTGCACTGTTTGTGTTTTCATTAGTCATTTAATGACATGAAATGTTACTTGAAAATAACTGTCTGAAAGAAAGCAGTGTATGCATGTAAAATCAATGCAGTGACAGGAACTTTAGGAAGAAAGAGGCCTGGGTGATGTAGTTTTTAACAAACAAGGACTGTATTGTGGGATACCTAGAGGCAGCCTAAACAATCAGCATCACCTCAAGATGTTAGACCCTATGTGGTCAGACTCACAAATTATGTATAAAAGTATTTAAAAAATGTAAATATTCCCAGAGTTGTGGTAAAATGTAGGAAACACTAAACCATAATGAAATCAATTTTTTTTTTAGTCTGTGGGTGCGGTTCTCCTTTATGCACATGGACAACTGACTTATGTGAAGACCAAATTGAAAAAAAAAAAAAAATATATATATATATATATATATATATATATATATCAATAGTCTTCAGAATTCAAGCATTTCTTGATTATATATAACAGATATGCATTACAATGAAACCAGAACTCAAATCACTTTAAAGTCTATATCAGAACTTGTTACATAAAGCACCTTAAAACTGCAGAGTACTTCTAGCATTGTTGAAATGTGACCCACATGTACAATATAAGCCAAGGAAGCTGATGCAGAACACCTCAGCAGATCATAGCTCATAGGTGTTAAAAATGATTCGCTAGAGAAAGACCTACAGGTATTATAAACTGTGCCCCAATTACTGGTGATTTCTGAGACTTTACGAAAATTTAAAGCTGCCACAAGTAATCATTTAGAACTACAGCTATTGATTGATACCATCATGACAGGACTTTTCTTTCTGAAATTAACCGTTATGCATACAAGGAGTTATGTTCAAAGATGATGACATTATTATCTCTACGCAGCTCAGTAATCAAATGACATGAAAACTGCACAAGTCACATCCTGTAATGGCAGTGCAAAAAGAGAGCATGTGACATATATATTGGCCAAACATGTCTGTACAAACTGAGACGATTCATATCTGTGGATTATGTGGCATGTTTTCATATCAGAATCAAGAAGAAAAAAAATAATCCCAAATGAAATTCCTCCATTTCCTGGGCTGAAGTCAGGCATTTCTGTCTTTGAGTACAACAATTTCACTTTCATGTTGTATGCAGACTACTATTTAGGGATTCATAAGCTGTTCAGTTAGACTACATTTCACTGCAATGATCTGTGTCTATGGTGCAGAAACCCACTTCTTCTAAACAAAGAACACCTGAGAAGGTAGTGTCTGGTAATAGTCATGGGTTCGTAGGTACTTATTAGACCACTGATCTGTGAGTGTGAATTTGTGGTTACCCTTGTATTCATCCAAATTACATTTGAATAGAGTAAGAGAAGCACTTTGGTTTATGTGGTGTGGAAGACAGTTACATAGAAGCAGTATTGTCTCTAATACAGACCTATCCCTCCAACATCCTCTATTTATTTTGCAAAGGAGATTGAGATCACTTGAAACAAGAGTCTTCAGATTGTTAAAGAAGTTTCAGCCCTTTGCCAAAGTGAGGTTTATAGGTTTATAGATTAGTAGTACACTAACCACCCTTGTGGGCCATTTTAAGCCTAGCAAATGACTTGATGCGAGAATCAAACTCTGCACCTTATACCTGTAAGGTAAACACCTTTACTATTATGCCAACCTTCTTCAAGTCGAGTTGAAATTCACACACACATAAGTTGCATAATTCCAGGTCTGTGATATCCGGAATCAAATGGTCAAGCAAATAGAATGATGTAAATGCTGAAGAAATTGCAGAAAAGTGTAATTATTCCAATCACACTGGCACCAGTTTATGTTTGTTAGAATATAGAAACGTACCTCTCCAATCCAGAAGACTTCTGCCATTACAACATTTCATGGATGGCATGTCAAGGTACAAACTACATTCCTCATTTCCATTCTCATTTCTACAGTTGCTACAGAGTGCATCAAAAGTCTAGAAACATATTTGATTTGAAGGAAGGAGAGATGGTCAGGATAGCCTTTGATCAGAATCTACATCACAAAGTACCTACCCAAGTTACTGTTGTTACTCTTCATAACCAGCCAAGACCAACATGGTCCACAGTGACGTGTTACAATTGTATGGAAAGAAGTGTTAATAGCTCTTGAAACTACTTGAAATAGATTCACATCCAAACCCAAAGCAATTGCCAGCTAAAAGTAATCAGGGGCTACACAATGCAATACTGAAGTCTGTTGTGAACCAGTCGTGAAATAACTTCTTCCAGTTCATCTTTGGCAAAGCTGCTTCATCTTGTGACTGCTGAAACTGCTAATGTGAGTAGTGATAAAATAAGGGCAGTTATAAACCAAATAATGATTATAATTACTATACTACGTGTAAACCACTTACCAAAAACTGTCATATGCCAGTGGAGAATAGTTCATAATAATGTTCAGTGTATGAAATCACGTCCTGTGGATTTGGTACATGACTCGTAGATGGAGCTTTAGTTTACTACCTTCATAAATATTTGCAAAATCATAGTATTTAAGATAATGAGTAACCTTCATTGTGAGTCATGCAACCTGAGGTGGGTAGTCAGACTGAAAGTATTTCTTGTGTGTCTGTGAGGGCTTGTATCACCCATCCTGAGTTATGTTTGATTTGGTCTTCATTTACAGACTGGCAGGGTTGGTGTGTCATAAGCTGGAAAAGGTTTGTGAAGACGATTTGAAAATTCTCTGACTTTCATTTATAGCATCAGTCTCTTTAAGACTGTATATATATATATATATATATATATATATATATATATATATATATATATATATTCAGGAAAGGGAAAACTGGAGTTATATGAATGAAAGTATGAATGGTGGAGAAACTTTAAGCAAAATTTACAGCATAAGTGAATGAGCAAATGTGTAAAAACAAATATAAAGATAATGGCATAAAAATTGATGTACCTAAAATTGTGCGACCGTAAAGGAAAAGGGGGTGTGAGCTGAATGAATATAAAGAAAGGACTAACATTTATTCAGACTATAATGAAAAAAAGCTTTGTGTCAGATAAAATATGAAGTATGCATCATGAGGGTAAGAGGGAGGCTTTGTGTCCTTCTGAAGTTCTGGAAGATGAAGGACATGAACATATGATGAAAGTACTTAGGAATGAGAGTAGAATATTGATTAGGAGTACTAGTGGTGTGAGTAAATACGTTACAAAGTGTGCAGAGAGAATATTACTGAGTGTGACTGGTATATGAGAGTGTAGCAGAGCAATGAAAGGTAGCAGAGATCAAGGAGGATAGTAAAGAAGCAGATAATTGGATGCTTCTGAGCTGAAATTGTTTATTTTATAAAGTTTATATGTGGTTGCACTTTTTATTTAAGGATGAGCTGGGCGAAATGGTCTTCTGTAATTGGATAAGGGAAAGAGATTACTTTTTTTTTTTTAGTATGGGTGCTTTTGTTTTAATGGGGAACCTACAGACCTACAGACTAAAGATGACTGGAAGCCTGTTTGCTTGTTAATTTTGAATCTGAAACCTGTTAGTTTGGCATCATGGTTACCCAAGGTGATCATTCAATTTAGAACTGCAGTCAAACGGGCAGAGTACTTTTGTTTCTTTGAGACTATTATGGAATATTTTTGACCAGGTAGGGAAAAGGCAGATATATAGTCATGCTTTGTTATTAGCTCAAGGAAAGGCTTTTAATAGTATACAACACTGGAGTTTATGGAAGAATTCAGATGAATTAGGGCTGTTTATGAGATTTCAAGATTGATTATGGAGTTTGTTTAAGGGAATGAGGGGTAAGCATAAGTGGATTAATGGAGGGTTGCTTAGGTTACTCTGTGTGAACAGCAGTATTCATCAATGTCATATAAATTTACTTTTGTGTACAGTATATACGTTTATTAGTTCACTTTTGTATATGGTACATGTATTTATTAGTACACGTTTGTATACAGTACATGTGTATATATTTAGTAAGGCTTTAGCAGAGGAAGTGCATGTGAGGTTTGTGTACGTGTCAGGAAGAGAAGTTCTGAAAGTTTTGCTTTATATGGGATGATTTATATATGCTGGTAAAAAGTCAACAAAATTTGGGGAGTGTGTTGACAATAACTGGAAAATGATAGAGAGTTGTGGAGTTCAAATTACACCCTATAAAGATAGGTATGGGTATGAGGTTTGGGTATGTTGAAAGTAAGTAGTACTACTTTTTAATTTTCTTAGTAAGACTGAACATGAGATGCATGGGAGCCTGAGGTGTTTGAAAGATAGTGTGTGTGTGTGTGTGTGTGTGTGTGTGTGTGTGTGTGTGTGTGTGTGTGTGTGTGTGTGCGCGCGCGCGTGCAATAATGAAGTTTGGATGAAAGAACTGAGAGGGAAGGTTAAGGTATGAAAGCTGAGAGTGGAAGAAGTAAGACAGAATGGTACTAAGAAGTTTATGAAAAGGTATTGGCTATTTTGTTTAGGAATCACGGAATGAGAAATCCAAGAAAACAAGCATAAATAAGAGAGAACCTCAATGAGGTGCATCTTCCTGTTTATTTGTGGGATGTGAATTGGATCTTTGTACTTGAAAGAATTTTACGAAAGGCTATCGTAAATATAAACAGGGAATGAAAGGTACTGTAGTAGGTATTAATGCATACATCAAAACACTATTAATCATGTGCTGATTGAATGCTACTTTATTAAAAGTGTTCTGGTATCATCTCGATGACAGATGGAAAATGAAGTAATTGAAACATTTTGCATCTGAACATGTGATGCATATTGTAAATGTTAGAAACTAGTGCACTTCCTGTACCTGGAGTGTGGTCAGTAGGCTGGTCCAGTCTTTGCTATTTACCACTGTATGATGCTGCACTTAAATTCAATTCACTGTTTCTCAATACCCTAAATAGCCTTGCCCCTATCAGAACAAAACATGTTAAATAACCCAAATTATCTCTGGCTATATCACACTAGTTGCACATTAATGCACAAGAGAGACAAAGCTTGGTGAAACTGGCAAAGAACTAAATCTCCTGCCTACCTTTAAACTTAGAAGCATATCCGTAACCTTGCTGAAACCCAAGTCACTGCTGAAAAAAAAAACAGTATTAATTAAATCCATAAAAACAAGACATTTTAGTCCTGTATTAATAAAATCTTACACCCTGGAACTTCTACTCCACTAAAGTATGCCCAGATAGCTCTCCCATAGAAACTGCTAAATTAATGTTTTTCAGCTTTTCACAGTTAGGGGTCACCACAGCGGAACTCCGGTCTGCTAATGATTGGCAGTGGATTTTTACAGTGCTGACGTGCCAGCTTGACACCCAACCTTCAAAGAAGGCACACCCATTCACGCACGCACCTATCTGCATGTCTTTAAACATCACTCGACCATGGGGATGACATGCAGACTCCACACAGAAGGCACTTTAGCCGGGAATTGAACCGGAGAACCTCTTGTTGTGAGGTGACAGTGCTAACCGCTGCACCACCATGGCCTTACTAAATTTAATTCACATTTTATAGACTCTATTGCTACCCTAAAACAAAATCCCATACAGCTCACAATGACCTTGTTAAGGTTCCCACTTATAATAAACCTCTTTTCTCTGAAAAAAATGTTTGTACTTCGCAAATAAAACACATATTCAGTAAGTTCAAGCCCTACTCATCCTCTGTTGGCAGCTTACCTACAGAATATCTAAAACTTGCAGATTCTTCCATTGCTTATCCAGGATCCATCTTAATCTATTCAGGAATTACATGTTCCATCTCTCTGCAAAAAATTCTACATCATACCTCTTCTCAAAGGTGGTAACTTCTCTGAAATAATAAACTTTAGGTTTATCACTATCTTATTCCCCCTCTTTAAAATTCTAAAAAAGTGCATACATCAGCAAATCTTACAATATCTTTTTGAAGAAAACTCTACTAACCTCTACCCAGCATGGTTTTCACCCATACCATAGCACAACTGCCCTGGTTGCCTTCTTAAATAACATGAAAGCTATAAATAATAATAACTTGGTCTCTTCCCTTTTTCAATCTCTTCAAAGCCTTTGACACAGTCTGTCACTCCAACTCTCTAAAATGTCTGCACTTGGTCTGTCTAATACAACACACAGCTGGTTCGCTAGTTGCCTTTCTCATCAGCAATAATTTGTAAAATGGCTCTCTACATATTCATCTTTTTTCCTAGTTAATACTGATGTGTCCCAAGGCTCTGTCATTGGACCACTTCTTTTTAACATATCCTTTTTAACAACTTACATGCATCCTTCAACAGGCTTCCCTCATCCAATGTGTTGATGGCTTGACCCTCATCTGATCATCAAACAATCTTCCACATTTACACTCCATTACTCAAAAGGTCTTCATCTCCATTGAGCACTGACTCTTTGAAAACCAACTCTTCCTAAATCCCAATAAAACCAAGCTACTACTATTTCTCTCCAAATCTCTAACGCCTCTCAAAAACAGCTTCAAAATACATTCTCTTAATCACAAAGATATAGAAGTTGTATCTCATACCAAGTTACTAGGTGTCACAGTCGATGATCAACTGAAATTTGATCTTTATATACAAATAGTATACAAAAACACATCAAACACTTGGTATGCTCTACAGATCCGAAAAATTCTTCACCAACTCCTACAGTCACACTGGCAAATGCATGCCTTCTGCCTTCTCTACTGCATGCCTCACCAGTTCTTACCAATATTCTTACCAATATTCAAATCATTGTCTTCACAAAACTAGAACTATGTTATAACAAGATAGCTAATTTTGCAACCAGTCTGTCAAATAAAAGTCATCCTTGCTCTGCTCTGAAAACAGTAAACTGGCTTGGGTTGCCCACTTACCTCAGGTACACTCAACTTCTACTTGCCCATAAAATGATATATAATCCTTTCCATTGTCCATCCATCAGTAACATTCTCGATCATTATCTTCCTAACTGTTCACTTCACTCATCTGAGAAACAGATTTGAACCCCATAAACCTAAAAAAAACCAAACAAACAAAAAAAAACATAGGACATAGTTCTCCTGCATAGTAGACAAAACCTGAAACAGGATTCCTAAGGAGATTAGATCAACACCTACAAATCCCATTTTAAGCATATTCATAACATTTATATAGCACCAGCCAAGGAAAGTAGCTACATTACAGTAAGGAGTGTCATTTTATTGCATATGAGTACTGACAGACCCTCCTCCACACTCCTCAGGATTCCAAACTCCCACTGACATCCAAAAGCTTTTAATCAACACTTCAAATAACTGGTTCTGTCTCTGCAGCAGAGTATAGCAATAACCCATGCCTGGGTGTGGGTAATGCTGGATTTACCCACGGTTGGCGTGGTTCGCCCTTGGGACCAAACAAAGCCAACCATGGGTAAATCCAACATTACACACCCAGAAGTGGGTTATTGCTATTATACAATGACATTATTTAAGAAAAAAAATAATTACTTTTCTTAAATAATGGCATTGTATAATGCCTCCTTGCTGCCCTTCCACAGCTGTGTGGTATTCCGCGGCAGTTCTGATGTACTGTGCATGCGTATGCCTACGCAGTACATCAGAGCTGTGGGCAAAAGCAACGGAGAAAGTAAGATCTCCATTGCTTTTTACTGTTTCGCTATGTTAAATGGGTTTAACATAGCGAGACAGCTTTAAAAAAAGCAACGGAGAATCTCCGTTGCTTTTTACTGTTTCGCTATGTTAAACCCATTTAACATAGTGAGACAGTTTTGCAAAAAGCAACGGAGAAAGCAAGATCTCCGTTGCTTTTTACACACCGTGTCGCTATGTTAAAGGAGTTTAACATAGCGAGACAGCTTTAAAAAAAGCAACGGAGATCTCCGTTGCTTTTTTAAACCTGTGTCGCTATGTTAAACTCCTTTAACATAGCGAGACAGTGTTTTAAAAAAGACATATACTGATGGAAAAAGTCTGGGCGACCGGACCTTTTTCCATTAGTATAAGTCGATTTACAACGTGCACGCTGGCCAATCAGCGTGCACGTTTTGGAATATTAATGGGGGGGGTCATGGTATAATGAAGATGTTTTTAACCCGCATGTTGCAGAAATATAATAATGTGCTTGCTGCTTTTGTTCAAAAATATTTTACAAATACAGTACAAAATACAGCTATTATTTCTTGAATTTGTGTTCTAACATTTTTTGAAACTGAGTCACATTTTCCACTTTTGTTCTCCTTGATTTGTTATATTACAGCATATTAAGAATTCATGAAAACTATGATCCTTGAGTATGACAAATCAGTAGCTCTGCATGTAAGACTAGCAGTACTATTTTATAAATCTTTTTAATGAGGGATGCAAGTAGGAAAATAGGAAAAATGGCCTGGTCTTCAGTAGATAGTTTTGAGATTAACAAATAGCTGGCTTGTTTGCATAGGTAGTCAAAACGTGATTCAATTTGTGGCTTCAGTAACAAAAAAGATAACTGTATAAAGAACGTTTTAGAAAAGAGTGGTAAGGATTAACGTGAGGATGTTTTTATCAGTGTAAAAGGAACATGCAAGTGTTTACCATGTTCTTATTTTATTCTCACAGCACATTGTCCGAGTTTTATTCAGTTCCACATAAATTTCTTATGAGTCACAAGGATAACATTTTGATTGTAATTATGAATTTATAGTGTACGTAACAGTATGTACCAGCTTTGAGAAATGTTATATATTTATTTTCTTTTTAACACCTTTATTGAATTTTCACTTAAGACGCAGGCAAAAATACATCTATATAAAAGAAAATAAACCATATTAATATACTCCCAGCAACAAACACTACACATCATTTACACTCTTGAATATTTATAATCAACCCAACACCTCACAAATTAATCAATTCCTGCTACCCAAACTTCATACTCCTCCAAAATACTACCCTTACCCTACATGCACTGCTCCAACCTGCATTCCTTTCTATGTAATTTGCTCCTACTTTTTTCCAAAGATTCCACCTTCAACTCCCCCCGACACAATACTCAACACCTTAAACACATTTCGTCAAGACTTCGATTTCCATTCTCCAGCAACTGCTCTTTTGGTAGCTACCAGAACCAAACTCAACAAGGCTCCACAATGTCCAGGAAATTCAGATCCCATATCCCAGCTCAAAAAATCATTTTCTTAGTTATACTCATTTGTTCACCCAGCATCTCTGATGGAGTAGTGTGCAGGAAATCCTCAATGTCTACCAACTCATTACACTCCCAGAACATATGTTCTCAGTCACCTCCATCTTCCCTATCACAACTACAACACTCATTATCCACCTGAGAAAAAAATCCTTTGGCATCTGCCTGGGATACAAAAACACCTACGCAAACACCTCCAAGCAAAAATCCCAAATCTTCCAGACTCTTGCTCACCTGTGAGCCATACAAATGCCCTCCCAATTCCTCCCCTTGAACCTCCCATCCAATCTCTTTTCTCATTGCCCTCCAGCCTCCTCTGACTGACTCCCAACATCACCATGCAGCACTCCACATGCCCTACTAATTATCCCTTTTTTAACAACAGCTTCTGTTCTAGATTCAATTAAAAACTCTACCAGTGCAAGTCTTTCACTTAGGAATCCCTTACCCCTTTCTCTTTTCCTATACTCAGATGTCAGTCCGTGATAGAGAAGGCAGTCCCTAGCCTGTAGTTCAAATGTTTTCTTGGCTTCTTCCCATTCTATTACCTTTCCATGTCCCGATACTTACTCCCAATACCTTGGTTCTTTTGCCAGTTTTCTACAGTAAATTCCAGCCCCCTCTTTCCTATTCTCTGTACCCCTAATTGCAGTTATCCCTATCAGCAGAATCTCCTTTCTCCATTCTCAAGCTGGATTAGTTCTTTTTGCTACTCTATGAATATAATATTGTGTGGCTGTTGTCATTCACCTTATGGATCTGCACCTAAAATCCCACTCTTTCCTTATTTCTTGAACCACCCCCCCACTTCATCATCATCCCTTTCCACTTTGAATTATAGCTTTCTGCTTGTGTTGGGTATATACGCCTTAACTGTGTAGCTTTAAAATATCCTTTTAAATCCAGTAATCCTAATCCACCTTTTCCTATTGGAAGAATCAACATATCCCATTTGACCATTGCCCTTTTTCCCCCTAGATAAAATATTTCAGCTCTTTTTATTAATTACTGTCCACAACTTCTCCTCTGGTTGCTAAAAATATGCCTAACCTGTGTATAAAACTAAAGGGACTAAACATTGTTGCTGCTTGTATCTTGCTATCCATATACATAAACAAGAGCTTCCAGTTTCTCAGTTTTGTATTATATTTTTTTCAGTTTCTTCCCACATATCCTCAGCTGCCATAACAGAATCCTTTTTAATCCATACTCCTAAATACTTAATTTTATCATGTCCCCATAAATATGGGTATTGTTGCGTGGATACATAGTTTACAGCTATAGCCTTTGTTTTATTTCATTAACTGTATATCCCAAAAAGACTTGAAACCATCTCAGGTTGTTCCACAGGGGTCTATATTACAATGTCAAAAGATGAGTTCACTGAACACATCTTAATCGACACGTAAATATCGACCTTTTCAAATGCCAAATGGCCGCTTTAGCTAATTTTTTTCTCAGGAGAAAAAATTTCTCGGCCGTACACAAACAAACCAAACTTTCAAACCCAACATGGGGGGCTTTACCCCCCCAACTAAATATACCAACTCTAAGATCGCACTACAGTGGGGAAAAGGGCAAATCCCTGATGACTGCCAAGCGATTTTATTCCCCCTGGGAAAAAATTCACTGAAGCGGCTGTTCAGCATTTCAAAAGGTCAATATTTACGTGTCAATTAAGATGTATTCGGTGAACTCATCTTTCAACATCGTTTTATAGTTCTATTCTACAGCACTGAGAGGTCTATTTCTGGTTTTATCAGGTACAAAATAATATTGTCTGCAAATAAAACCAACTTTTTTTTATTACAATACCAGTTATATCTTTGAATTTCTGAGCCTCTTATTTCTTTTGCCAAATGGCTCTAAATATAAAGCAAACAACAAATGGGAAATAGGACAACCCTCTCTGGTTTCTCTGTTCAGACACCACTTGATAGAAATGAACCTTCTCATTTTAATATTTGCCTCTGATCCCTCATATATCCTCTTAATTAACCTTATTTGTATCAAGTAATGTAAATTGTTTCCATTGCTGTACTCATAAAATCCCAGCTTACTCTGTTGAACGCTTTCTCTGCATCAAGACCCATTAATGACAACAGTATTTTCTCACACTCTGTTTCCCTCTGGACTACCATTGTTCTATTAATATTATCAAATGTTTGCCTCCCCTCCACAAAACCACATTGACCCATATCATTTTGGCAGTACCTTTGACATCTTTTAGCTACTATACACATAAATAATTTATAATCATGGTTTAAATTTGAAATGGGCCTATATGTAGCTTGGTCTGATGGGTATTTAATTTCTTTAGTTATTGCAGCCACCACAGCTTTCTTCCAGGATGGTGGTACTTCCCCACCTTTTAAAATACTGTTTAAAATCTTCCAGATCTTTATCACTTTCTTATCTCCTACTTCCAAACTTCCAGTGGAATGCCATCTATTCCTGGAGACTTTTCTGCAAATTGATTTTACATCACCGTCTTATTTTCATCTCCTCCTAATCTTAACTGTTAATTGTTGAGCGTCATCTACCTCTAACCAGTCATTTATGTATTTAAGACTAATAGAAAATTGAGGACTCATGTATGAGCATAAATACGCTACTAAACCAAAAGTGAAGTTGATGCCTTAAGTAAAGATATAAAAGTAAGTTCAAAAAATGATATCCCATGTTACTGATCATGTTGGGGTGCATTACAAAAGAAATAGATGATGAACTATACCACACTCTGGCATCATAGACAAGCTCAGCAGCCTAAATGTAAATCCATATGTCACAAGATGGGTAGCAAACTGGCTTAAAAACAGAACCCATAAGGTCAAAATTGCTGGAGCCATGTCAGACTCAAAACCAGTCACGAGTGGTGTCCCACAGGGCTCAGTCTTGGGACCACTCTTATTCGGCATTTACTTCTCGGATGTGAAAGCAAATATGGGAGGATTATGGCTGACAAAGTTTGCAGATGACTGCAAACTGGGTGCCATAGTTGATTCACCTGCTGACACACACATCCTACAGAAAGGTCTCACTGAAACGGACAACTGGTGCCGGAATCATGGCCTCAAACTTAATTCCAAAAAATGTATAGTCAACCCCTTTGGGAAAAACAAAGTACCCACAAATTATCACATAGACAATAACCCACTGAGTACGGAAGAAGTAATCAGAGACCTGGGGACTCAAGTCGATAGTGACCTCTCCTTTGACAACCATGTTGCCAAAGTGGTCAGAAAGACATTCTACCTTGCCCATCTCATCATGAAGGGATTCTCATCCAGATCAAAGGAGGTCATTGTACCTCTATATTCCTCCCTTGTCAGGCCCATGATTGAATATAATGCTCCATTTGGGATGTATCTCACCCGGCACATGCAACAACTGGAAAGACCCCAGAAGTACCTCACCAAGAGGATCATGGGTCTCAAACATGTGCCTTATCCAGCTAGATTAAAGAAACTCCAGCTCTACTCAGTAGCATACCGCCTGCTCAGAGGTGATTTGTGCCTAACATATAGGGCCATGTCCAACCAAGAACTGATGGACATGCTCCATCTCAAAAAATCCAGATCCACCAGAACCACGCGAGCTAAAGATTTCAACCTCTGCACAAATATGAATAAAACATGCTGGAGGGATAGATTCATAACACAGAGGTTACCCGTACTCTGGAACAAAATCCCAGTTCATGTGAGACAGAGCCCTTCATTGGCACTGTTCAAGAAAAATCTCGATGCATGGATGGGAGATCGTAAGTTTACCCTGGGAGTCACCTCAGTGTCACTACTAGACAGAGGTGTAGTTTACTAAGTAATGGGGTCCCACATGTGTCACTACTAGAGAGGCGCAACTATATAATACGGGGTGGTGTAAGCCACATCATTGTTGGCTAGGCTTGTAAATGCCCCAGGGCAGATAGCCTAGTACACTACTATGAAACTATGAAACTATGAAACTGGAATTTAGAGAAGTGACATAGCAAAGAATTATGGGAATTTTTGTGGACAATGAGGTAACTTTTGACCAACATATGTTTATTGTCGTAAGAAAGTCATTCTGTATTGCACAGCTTATAAACAAAGGGATTGTGTCTAGATCTGGGGATGTCACTGTACCCCTTTACTCAGCCCTTATTAGGACATTCGTTGAATATAATTCCTCCTTTAGTCTGTCCAGATACATACCGCAAATGGAATGCCACAGAGATACCTTACTAAAAGAATACAAGGCATAAACAACAAGGTCTATATGGACCAACTCAAAGCCCTGTCACTGTACTTGGCATCCTACAGACTGCTAAGAGGTGACCTGTGTCTGGCATTACAGGCATCCTCTAAGCATTACAGATGGATTTTCTGCACAGTAGCAAGTCAACCGGCATCATAAATACTTGGTATAGGGATCTAAACCTCTTCTGCAATATCAACAGAACGGTTTGGAAAGGACAAGTGTATCCTGCGGAGGATACCACTGCTGTGGAATAGACTCCCCATCTACATAAAACAAAGCTCAGCCTTGTACATATTCAAGTGCAACTTAGATCTATGGACTGGAAAAAGAAAATTTACCCCAGGACTGCCTCCTGTACTACTAATGGACAGAGACAGCTCCTAAATGCTTTAGCCCAAGCATGGGTCGCCTCCAATTATCTATGGTATGATCACCGTTAATCTCATTAGGGGCCATATATAGTTAACAACCATGGGGTAGGTAAGGCCAATCTATAATCAAATGGGATAGGTTATTTTGAGCACAGAAAGGAAATTGGCTAGGCTTAAATGACCCACGAGGGCAGCTACCTAGTACTTACCTATGCACCTGTAAGGTTAAATGCAAGTGTTCAGCAAGGACTGAATGGTTCTATTAATTATAAGTGTGTTCTTCAGCACAGTAAGAAGTACAAAATATGTAAACAGTTATTGGTCAGTGAGACTTGTCACATGATTATGCTGCATATATGATAAGTTGTGAGAATGGTCTTGAAAGCAGCGTGAAGAAGCACTTACTGGCTTTTTGTTTATTTACTAAAAAGTTCAAAAATATTAATAATAATTTCTAACAAAATAATGTATTTATTAAAATAAAATGTGATTTTTAATGTTGCTTGTTTGTGCTACTTTCTATGATATCAAGATTACTTAATGAGTCATTAGACGTGCGTCCAGAGCATTTCTCCCCGGGCCTCCGCTGAAAATTGGTTTTGTTCCAAGTCGAACTTTCCCGGTAAATAAATCTTAAATAAATAAATAAATGTAGTATCACAGCTTTTTGTGACATTTAGAGAAAAGATGGAAATATTTTTTCATGTTAAATATCAAGACGTTTGCCATTTTTCATGTCCCCAAATGAATGGTATACTCACCCCTATGCCTGGAAAGGCACTGCATTCTCCTCTGGACTAGGAGATTATTCTAACTTTTTAATTTCCTACAGGTAATATACAATAAAAAAAACTCTATAACAACTGCAGAGAAAACATACAATACATATCAGATGCCCTCACTGTGACCTCTTCTTTGACTAAGACAGTCTTAATGGTGTCTCTGCAGGTCACTGTAGTGTCAGTGAGGTATGCCTGTGACATCGTTAACATACCCATTAAGACAGAGCCTAGCATCCACCTTCTACTGGGAGTCCTCATATGCGTTCCTACTGGTCCCTGTGCAAAAAGTACAAGAGTCACCAACAGGGCACCCTGACAGAAACAGTGCCATTGAAGCCATAGCCATACATCAGATCTCACACTAGAGAATAATGGTTGGCATCTCTTGGCCACACCCATTTATTATTTCAACCGGTATTACACAACAAAGGGCAACTCATTTGCACAACTTTTGGCAGGGCGCAGGATGGTCTATGCCAATATTGCTGAGTTTTTAAACGTGGCAAAGAAGGTGTGGGAAATGGCAGAATATGTAGGCAAACTTTGCATGTAGTTCAACATTTGGAATTAGATTGTTCTTTATCACCTTCATTGGTTGTTATATAATATGAAAGGTAACTTCCCTCCCTGTGTCACTGACACATGCACATATGCTCATTGCAAAACACAGGTGCTCAGGCAAGTGCATGACACCATGAAAACCCCTTAACATGACATCTATTTTAGCTGCAATGCAGAGACTGAGCTATTTAGAAGGATTTATGAGGTGGACCCTCATTTGCATAATCACTGCACTCAGATGTCCATATATACAACATATAAACCCCAGCAGCTGCATAGAACCTGGTCTTGCTACAGAATAAAATGTGCAGTATGCTCACTAATGTGCTACACTTGCATGAAAGCAACTTCTGAAAGTGTAAATCAGTATTACTGCCTCTATGAGATAGACAAATAACACCTTTTACTAAGTATTACTTTTGCTGCACTGTCACCCAAATCTGCTCCTTGTACAAATGTGATGGGAATGTGTGTTTTGAAAGGGTTACTAAGCTTTCTAATTTATTGCTGCATTATCAAGGAAAAGAAAAGCAGGTGTTAGAAATCTTATAGGAATACTAACTGCAGACACTCCCTTTATGGAATCTGTAAGTCAGCATTTAAAGGTGCTATGCTAATGTAAGTTTGTAAAGTGAAATTGTACTGTATAGAATAACAACTTGTACATGTATAAGGAATGTGATCTGCTATTGTAGCACTGCTTTTCAGCTTACCTGGGACTGCTGAGCATTGGGGTGGGACAGCAAGTATCAGAACTGCACTATGGTGTGTTGTCTAGCTTTGTATACTAAATGTTATTTTTATGTTGGGACAGAAATAATCACACAGCTAGGGTATGATAGCTTAGCATATAACTGCAGGTCAGGGGATGGTGCATGCTGGCAGGCAGTGTACTGCTACTGCTTTCAATGACACCCCATGGGGTTCTCAACAGCTAAGTTTATCTGCAAGTGAAATATAGTGGGTTTAATGGATAGGATTATATGCTTGTTTGTAGTTTGTTGCACTGTGTAGTTGGATGAATGAGTGAGGCTGTGGGACTGGGTGAGATGCTGGCTATGGCTATGTGCTATATTAAGTTATAGTAGTTTGTCATCCTGTTCGGATAGATATTGGCATGTCAGAGACACAGACTGAGTAGTGAACTGCAGATTGTGTCATATGAAAGGAAATGCTTACTGGTATACTCACATGGTACAGTTTTTCTCCATACAGACCCATGCCTGGCAAAGGAAAGGCATGCAAATGCAAGTTTTGTCATGTGGAGAATGAGATTTTCTTGCAAGCCAACACATGCTCATCCAGGAGAAATATGACCAGCCATACCATGATCATGGGTGACAGGATGTGGTTACAGACAATGCGGTCAGTGGAGAAGAATAAACTTATGAATACGTCAGGCACGGCCTCATCATTATTAGAGAAGCTGAAAAGAGGAAGGAAAGGGAGGGTAACAAAAAGTGGTCTGTAGTTTGTAACCCCACTGACTGAGATGGAGGAGTCTCTTGCTGCAAATCACTTTCCCCGCAGGATGTGTTGGACTTGGTACTGAGGTGCAGTGTACCTCAAGAGTCTCCATTTTCCTTGGAGTATTAGGAAAATCACACTTCTGATCTGTGTAGCATATAACATCAGTCAAATTGTGTTTTCCTGCTATGTAGAAAAATCTGGGCTGCAAGCAAAAGGTAAGGTCTATCTTCTTCAGCAGTAACACTATTTGACATGCCTATGTATAAAACTTCATTAATGAGTAGAACCTTTCATAGTAGAGTGGGAATATGATTGAATGCTTTGCTCCTAACTATTAGAAAAAAAAGAGTTGCCAAGTTTATTCAAAAGGAGTTGGATGCCTGGATGGGACTAAAGTTATATAATCCAACACTGATACATGGCAAACTCTGATAGCTTCTAGTAGGCTCTGAGTTTGATACAAAACACACTGCACATTGTTGATATCACCAGGTGGTTATCGTCAGGCTATGTAAGGAAAATACAATGGAGTTTAGAGATCTAGATGATCAAGGGCTTGTCTTTGCTGTACTCCAGAAGCAATACAAGCTGGAGCATATTTGGAATTAGATGGCTCATTTACTTGTAAGACCCCCTGGACATGTGAACTAATCTCAGACCTTTCATCTTTGATCTACCTGAAAGACTGTGTACAAATACACATGTAATGTAATCCTAGGCATTTTGTCACAACAGCTAACCATTGATATGTAAGTTTTTTGGACTGTCCTTAAAGTGCATGGCTTTGATGGCTGTGATTAAGTCTGAAGAGGTTTCAGAGATGAAATTCAGCTGAATTTCAAGCTCCAAATATTAGCCATGCAGCAGAGTCTGCTGCTGGTTCATGGATGTTGCACCACTGTCATCTTCAGTGAAGAAGTCTCACAGATGTTGCGCAAGGTACTGCACATCTGTGAACCATGTGGTCCATTTGTTTGTACTGGTACATGTGGTAATGGAATGAGGTGTCTGTTGACCCCAAGTTATCCCAAGGAAGCTACATATTGTCATTTTTGTTTTAGAGACTGCTGAAAGGCATATTTCACTACTGCTTCAAATTCATGACAGCCTACAAATGATGAGCTCATGTGTATGTCATAAGGGGCAACACATGAGCCCAGCAAATAACATATATAACATGGAATCCTGTCACTCCAAAAAGTGCTCCTTTGCAGTTTCTAATCATGTAGCAGACACTGTCACTCACAAAGGCAGTGATATTTTCTGGGTCAACACTATAGTTTTGCAGTGACTTCAGCACAACTTGAGCTAATGTTCAGCAATTCACAACTGAGTGCTTTAGGTAGTTGGTTATGTATGACTTCTCTCCCTGGATTACAAATATAACACTTTGAATGCAATGTGTATTGCCATCTGTGCTTTCATTGCATACGACTGTCAGTAGTCTTCCATGAATAGCAATGCGAATATATGCTTCCATGTGTTAATTTAACTTTGGCAGATACAGCTGATTCAGATTATCTGATTGTGGCAATGCACTAATCTCCTTTACATACTTTTCTATCCACTGTTAAAGTGGAGGATTGTCTATTTTCTCAGCCTGGATATATGCAGCACACCATGCTTCTAAAGTATCTGTGACAGTCTGTCATCTAACCACTGCTGCGTCTGTATCCACCTTAAAGCCTTTAAGCAATGTTGTCTGTTGTCTGTCAGAGGCATAGCTAGCTATTTTGGCATCCAGTTCCTGTCCTTGATCTGGTGCACTCCTCAAACAAAAAAAAGGCCTTCTTCCACTGAGCACTAAACATTTTAATTCTAAAAGAAAAGTATGTTCTTCTTTCCTTTTAAACTGTAGCAAACTACTATAGCGGTTTGGTCCCCCAAACAAAGCCAACCGTGGTAAAATCCAGCATTACCCACACCCAGAAGTGGGTTATTGCTATTATACAATGACATTATTTAAGAAAAAAATAATTACTTTTCTTAAATAATGGCAGTGTATAATGCCTCCTTACTGCCCTTCCACAGCTGTCTGGTATTCCGCGGAAGTTCTGATGTACTGCACATGCCTACGCAGTACATCAGAGCTGTGGGCAAAAGCAACGTAGAAAGCAAGATCTCCATTGCTTTTTAATGTTTCGCTATGTTAAATGGGTTTAACATAGTGAGACAGCTTTAAAATAAGCAATGCTAAACCCATTTAACATAGCGAGACAGGTTTTAAAAAAAAAGCAACGGAGAAAGCAAGATCTCCGTTGCTTTTACAAAACTTTTGCTATGTTAAATGGGTTTAACATAGCGAGACAGCTTTAAAATAAACAAAAAGCAACGGAGAAAGCAAGATCCCCTGATTTTACACTGTGTCGCTATGTTAAAGGAGTTTAACATAGCAAGACAGCTTTAAAAAGCAACGGAGATCTCTGTTGCTTTTTTGTCGCTATGTTAAACTCCTTTAACATAGCGAATGGACAGTGTTTTAAAGATATTACTGGAAAAAAAAGTCACCGGCGGACCTTTTCCATTAGTATAAGTCGGCCAATCAAATATTAATGGGGTCATGGTATAATGAAGATGTTTTGGAATATTAATGAGGGGGTCATGGTATAATACAGTTTATGACACATATGGAACTCTAAGTGCTTCACTTCTGATCACATATGCAATACTGGTATTTCAAGACAGTAATGCAGTAAAGCTCAGTCGAGATCTGGTGATCGTGCCTCATAGTAATTTGTGCCTGGGTTGGCTGTACCCTTCACCCCATCCTAGCTATGCTACCATTGTCTGTTAAGGTGCATTCTATTTACCTCTCCTTACTTTACTCGTGTTTAGATTCTTAGAGTAAAAATTCTAACTTATTTCAGGCTGATCCTTAAAATCCACAATGCAAACCATAAGAGGATAAGTTGCACTCAGCCATAGACAATCCCCCCTTCCATTTAGTGACTGCAATGCTCATTTGATTACCAGCCTAAAAATATAAAGAAAAGTTAGTGACATTCTGTGAATTAGGGACAATTTCTACAAAACAGTAGCCACAAAATAAATATTCTGAATTACTTCATATAAATGCAGACTACTCTTCTAAAGCCAGACATGAAATTAAGTAAGTTAACTTCAGCCACAGCCAAACAACCATCCACTTGCATTTTTAAGGGCAGCCCTTTACAAATGAGCAAACAAGAGAATAATTTGCCTTTGGCCACAGCCAGCCACCTCCCCACCTCATTTAGTGACTGCAATCCTCAATTACCTGTTTGGCCAAAAATATGAAGCAAAATCAGGGACATTTCATGAAATCGGAAGCAGTTCAGCAAAACAGTAGCCACAAAAGAAATATTCATTTATTTTGCATTTGTTTACCAGGAAGGTGGGACTGGGCGGTACCCCTTTTCGGATGAGGCTCATGCAGAAAAGCTCCATTTGACAGAAACAATCTAACATCAGACTGTACTATTACATGAGATACAATCGGCTTACATAAGAATAACAGTTCATTGTTTATGTATGATGTACAATTTTTTATAGTATAAAAGGAAAATTGTCACAGCATATCACGTTTTACAATGAAATAATGTAACTGAACAGAATAGTTATAATTTGGAGACATGCGTCTTCCCCTACTTGACTAAGAGGAATGTGAGGAAGGGAGGGTGTGAAGGTAAGAACAAAGAAGGAGATGGAAAGTTGTATCAAGGTAATGGTTAATAGTGTTTATTTTCAGGATCATATTCCAGCTGTTAATGTAGTGTGAGTATATAGATAGTAAGGATTTGTCATTAGAGTGCACATCTCACTCTGGAGTATAGGGTTGAATAATGATATGCAGAGAAGGAAATTTTTCCAGGTTATACTCTATTTTGAAAGTTTTAATTTGTTAATACGGTAAGGATTTTTTTGTTCAAGCCAGTTTAGTTGTTTTAGTGAGTAACAGTGATGAAATCTGTATTGTTGGCAGTTAGCGAATTTTGTTACTTTGTTATAGCATCGATCTAGCTTGATCTAGCTTGGATGATAGAAAAGAGTTAAGGTTGGTTAGTATGGAAGAAGCATATAAAAGGGTAGGGAACAAGAGTGATGCAACTGTGTTATGTCTGACTGTATCACTGACGTAAGGTTTTGCACGGTAGAGACTGCCCAGCTTTTTTATGGCTTGCTGATGATGCAGGTTGAATTTCAGGTGGTTTTCTATTATCACAACTAATAGTTTGGTGTGCAGTACTAGTTATATTTTTGTCTTATTGGATGGCATAATGTTAAAGTTTATTTTTTGTGGGTATAGTGACTTGGGGGTAAACAGTAGTAGCAGTTTGGTTTTGTTAGTATTTAGAATGAGACGGAAAGTATTCAGCCAGGCTTCCATGGAGGAGAAGGTTTCCTGAATGAGTTTTTGTAGCAGTGGTAGGGAGTTAGTGGCACATATAATCAATGTATTGTATTGTATTATGGTGGCCTCTTTGGCTGCTGTATATAAGTAATTAACAAACAAATTAAATAGTAGTAATCCTAGAATGAAGCCATGTGGGATACTGATGGAAACAGGAAAGAAGGCAGAGAAATGTTCCTGCTTTACCGATTATGAAGAGATCAGCTTTAATGGTAATGAAGAGATCAGGAGGGTACCAAGATATACAGGAATGAAATTCTGTGATTTTGGTTTGGAGACTTCTTAGATTGTCGTATAATATTTTGAATTCTACATGGTTGGGGAGGTATCCTGTTTCAGTTTGAGGATGTGCAGTTCCTGGTTTGTTGGTGTGTGATCCTATGTGTGTTGGGCCAGCACTGGGATAGATATTCCCCCATAGTAATATAGTGCAGTTAGACATGTGTCTGTTGTAGAGCCACATGTATTTCAGTTTATGTTTGAGAGGAATTATGGAAGGTGGTGGGCTGCTTTTAATTCAAAAGATATTTAATGGGGTAGAAGAGATATCGGAGAAATGTGAGGAGGTATTGTGATGTAGATGTACAGTGTATGAGGGTAGGTAATAATGGGGGGAATTGTGATGGCAGTTGGTTAAGAGTGACATTATAGTGAGTTGAGCGACTGATAAGAGATATAGAATTGTGATGTTTAGAACTAGGGAAAGTGTATGGATTGCTTGAGTGGTGTAAAGGAAGGAGTTTAGAGGGATGCAGTAATGGTTTGGAGTAGCTACTGGCTATGGCTAAATAGAGTGTGATGAAATAATATGCAATGACTGGGTAGATTATGTGAAGGGGTGCCACAAGAGTTTAAATTTAGATGTAGTGAGGGAGGAATTGGGGTAGGTAGGGTACAGGAGTGGAGTGGGCCAGAGCAGTAACAAGGGTGAATGAGGCAGACTAGACCCATGCAGTAGGATGGTTTACTGCTGCAAACAATCTATATAGAGATTGCGAGGACAAGCTGTCTAGGTTAACCAGGAGAGATCAGGGAAGTAACTTCCTTTAATCATAAAAGATGTAGCAAATAGAGACACCACAAAGTACAGCTGTGAATGTCAAGGATAGTAGAATAGTAGTATTTTAAGCTTACGCTTTCAGAAACAGAGGCCCAAATTAACATTAATATGCAAAGAGTACAAAAGTGAATTTATGGACATTACTGTGTGAGGAAGGTACCTCTCTAGACAGCCCCCCTTTCACTTGCCAAAAAGATGCCTTTATTTTAACTGCTAAAAGTGATTAACTACTGAAAGACAAAATTCCCCAAGTACAGTTAAAGTGATTACTAGAGTATTGCACAATAAAATGTGTAGCTAATTCAGACTCCTGTCTGGCATTTCTTAGATGTTGTGGTTTGTGATAGCCTTTCACAGGTTACGCCTTAGTGCCAGCATATGTGTGAGGTGTGTGGCCCGCAATTAAGTGTGAGTTGAGAATTAATACCGAGGATTTAAAGACAGCAAAATAAGTGAATAAGTTACCTTTAGCTACAGATACCACTCCCCACTTCATTTACTGACTGCAATCCTCAGTTCCTTGCCAGCCCAAAAATATGAAGCAAAATCAAGGACAGTCTGTGAAACCAGGGGCAGTTTCAATAAAAAGTAGTCAGAAAATAAATATTCCAACTTATTTCATATAAATGCACACTAGTCTAATAAAAGCTGTGCTTTTAAATGAGTGAATAACAAGAATATAAGCGGCTTTCATCCAGTTCCAAACACCCCTGCATTATTTAGTTATTGCAATCCTACAACCCTCAAAAGTTTGCCAGATAAAACAGGCAAAGTTAGGTCAGGGCTCAGGTTGCCACCAGAATCACCTCTGTAATTATTCTCCATACATGTACATATATACACACACATTTACATATGTACAGTATATTCGTATATATGCATGTGAACACACACACACACACACACACACACACACACACACACACACACACACACACACACACACACACACACACACACACACGCACACAGCAACAGGCATCAGTCACTTTTATCCACAGAATGCCACCATATGCACCAGACATCACTTAACTGTGATTGTATCAAGTCAGTGAAGATCATTTTGGGAAACTTAAAAGTTCAAAAATCATTTGCCAAAGCTACTTTCATTAACAGTGGAATTTCCCTTTTTCTCCACTATTGTGCAACCTCTGAGTTGGTGTACATAAGTCTAGGGTGTGTGAAGGTGTCCTCACATGAGGATACTGGGGAAGTGGGGGGTGTGCTGGTGGACTTTCCACTTCAAAAAGTGTTTCCTCTGATATTTGCTGATGGTAGTTATACCACACCCCTCCATTTTTTTCTCCCCACCGTCAAAACAGGATTTAATCTAGCATTATGGATGGTCAGTTTCCCTCCATTTCTCCTACCAGCCTGATTGACATGGATATCCTGAGGCAGTGTAGCAACTACTTCATGTACACTGACAATCCTCTACTCCTAAATCACCCAAGTATAATTTGTGAGAGATACATTTACAGTAAGAATCTGGAATCCTTGTTCTCTCGCGGACAGAACAGTAACACTGAAGAGGTTGTCAGCTCACATACTCCACCTCCTAAGCAAACCATGCACTCAACACATAAATCATCATACGCAGAGGTACTCACTAGAAACCTACCTAAATATCAGAGACCTTCCAAACACAAACATGCTACACCTAATATAGCACCTATAACACTCAATACACATAACACAAGTGCCAGTGTCTCACCAAATAAGGCCCTAAGGCAAAGCACATGTAAACCAAATTTTTTAGTAATAAGCGACTCCAATGTGAGACACACAGATGTCCCACTCACCAGGCTGGACAAGGAGAACGTTAGGGTCAGCTGTCTATCGGGTGCCAGGATCCATCAGATCACACATGCACTCAAGTCTCTCAACAGCAAGTACTGTTATAACTCCATCATAGTTCATTTTGATGTGAATTAATTGATATGTACCTCACTGGACTATATGAAGAGAGACATGATTGATCTTTCTGAATGTGTCCCAGGCAGGTATGTCCCTAGCTTTGAGCAACATTCTACCCTCACCTAAGATGATACCACAATATAAACAATAAATGATTGACTTCAAGAATTGGCTTAGTTTCTGGTGTCATTATAAGGGGATCCAGTTCCTATCAGCGTGGCATGATAAGGTTGATAGACCACGCTGCTTTGCCAGAGAGGGTCTCCACCTGTTGCCTCTAGGCTTTCTGTTACTGGCCAAGGCACTTGCATCTCCCATGGCGGCTTTTTTAGGCAAGGTCTCAAGAACACAACTTCCAATGTGAAAATATCACTCATAAGTAAATAAAGGTTTATGCTGCCAAACTCTAGGAGTTTAAACAAGAAACGGCACTGTCTGGAAGCACTCCTCTCTCTGGAGGATGTTGATGTCTGTACAGTCACAGAAACTTGGTTCAGGGCTGCAGAGAGTACCCCGGCCTTGCAAGGCTACAATGCCTTCCACACTTTCAGACTGCACTGGAACATGTGATAAACAAGGCAGGAGGTGTATCTATCTTCATCAAAGATAAATACACCTCTAGCCTGGTTAGACAGGAAAACTCCATGGAGACACTCTAAGTTCAACTAACTGTGAGTAAGATCCCCCTTCAAGTCCTCGTTAGCTATAGACCCCCCTTCAGTGAACCAAGATTCCCATGCTGCTTATTTGGACCTACTTGAGTCAATCAAATTACAACTAAATACTCCAGTCATGGGCAATTTTAACTATCCCTCCACTGACTGGGGAACTTATAGAAGTACCAACATGTTCGAACAAAGGTTTCTGGACTTTAACACTAATGCCCTGGAACAAATAGTATGTGACCCCACAAGGGGCTCAACTATTCTTAACCCAGTCCTCACCAACATGGAGGGGACAGGGGGGTGAAATTTTCACCAAACCTGTCAGGTAATAGGTTAGCTATTTTTGCAGGATCACTATGTGTGCTGCCATCCACAGTTAGTTCAGCAAAAGTCTGGGTCCCACTTTTTAGGTTATGGATATAGCTGAAAATGCCTTATGCTTATCCTTGGCTATGGTTGCTAAACGTTTTTGGAAGTTGTCCTTAGAGAATTTTACAAGTTGTTTTATTTGTTTCAAGCAGATGAGGGTGTTCTTCCATTGCTGGGACCTGCCTTTTTTATTCTTAGACAGCAACTTCTTCCTCTTGTTGTATAACTTATTAATGCTAGATGTCCTCCAGAAAGGTTTGTTTTTTATTGAGGATCATGTTTTGATCCTATCAGGTAAAGCTGTGTGAATACATTTGTATTAGTGTTTGTACAAGGCATTTATGTATACATTAGTATAGTTGTCAATGCCATCTGTTGAAACAGGAGCTTGGAATTTATTTATGCCATCCCTTAGGATGGTATAATTAGCGTTGGTGACATTTTTAGCAATATAGGATAGGATTAGTAGGTTGCAATCCTACAACCCTCAAAAGTTTGCCAGATAAAACAGGCAAAGTTAGGTCAGGGCTCAGGTTGCCACCAGAATCACCTCTGTAATTATTCTCCATACATGTACGTATATACACACACATTTACATATGTACAGTATATTCGTATATATGCATGTGAACACACACACACACACACACACACACACACACACACACACACGGCAACAGGCATCAGTCACTTTTATCCACAGAATGCCACCATATGCACCAGACATCACTTAACTGTGATTGTATCAAGTCAGTGAAGATCATTTTGGGAAACTTAAAAGTTCAAAAATCATTTGCCAAAGCTACTTTCATTAACAGTGGAATTTCCCTTTTTCTCCACTATTGTGCAACCTCTGAGTTGGTGTACATAAGTCTAGGGTGTGTGAAGGTGTCCTCACATGAGGATACTGGGGAAGTGGGGGGTGTGCTGGTGGACTTTCCACTTCAAAAAGTGTTTCCTCTGATATTTGCTGATGGTAGTTATACCACACCCCTCCATTTTTTTCTCCCCACCGTCAAAACAGGATTTAATCTAGCATTATGGATGGTCAGTTTCCCTCCATTTCTCCTACCAGCCTGATTGACATGGATATCCTGAGGCAGTGTAGCAACTACTTCATGTACACTGACAACCCTCTACTCCTAAATCACCCAAGTATAATTTGTGAGAGATACATTTACAGTAAGAATCTGGAATCCTTGTTCTCTCGCGGACAGAACAGTAACACTGAAGAGGTTGTCAGCTCACATACTACACCTCCTAAGCAAACCATGCACTCAACACATAAATCATCATATGCAGAGGTACTCACTAGAAACCTACCTAAATATCAGAGACCTTACAAACACAAACATGCTACACCTAATATAGCACCTATAACACTCAATACACATAACACAAGTGCCAGTGTCTCACCAAATAAGGCCCTAAGGCAAAGCACATGTAAACCAAATTCCTTAGTAATAAGCGACTCCAATGTGAGACACACAGATGTCCCACTCACCAGGCTGGACAAGGAGAACGTTAGGGTCAGCTGTCTATCGGGTGCCAGGATCCATCAGATCACACATGCACTCAAGTCTCTCAACAGCAAGTACTGTTATAACTCCATCATAGTTCATTTTGGTGTGAATGAATTGATATGTACCTCACTGGACTATATGAATAGAGACATGATTGATCTTTCTGAATGTGTCCCAGGCAGGTATGTCCCTAGCTTTGAGCAACATTCTACCCTCACCTAAGATGATACCACAATATAAACAATAAATGATTGACTTCAAGAATTGGCTTAGTTTCTGGTGTCATTATAAGGGGATCCAGTTCCTATCAGCGTGGCATGACAAGGTTGATAGACTACGCTGCTTTGCCAGAGAGGGTCTCCACCTGTTGCCTCTAGGCTTTCTGTTACTGGCCAAGGCACTTGCATCTCCCATGGTGGCTTTTTTAGGCAAGGTCTCAAGAACACAACTTCCAATGTGAAAATATCACTCATAAGTAAATAAAGGTTTATGCTGCCAAACTCTAGGAGTTTAAACAAGAAACGGCACTGTCTGGAAGCACTCCTCTCTGGAGGATGTTGATGTCTGTACAGTCACAGAAACTTGGTTCAGGGCTGCAGAGAGTACCCCGGCCTTGCAAGGCTACAATGCCTTCCACACTTTCAGACTGCACTGAACATGTGATAAACAAGGCAGGAGGTGTATCTATCTTCATCAAAGATAAAAACACCTCTAGCCTGGTTAGACAGGAAAACTCCATGGAGACACTCTAAGTTCAACTAACTGTGAGTAAGATCCCCCTTCAAGTCCTCGTTAGCTATAGGCCCCCCTTCAGTGAACCAAGATTCCCATGCTGCTTATTTGGACCTACTTGAGTCAATCAAATTACAACTAAATACTCCAGTCATGGGCAATTTTAACTATCCCTCCACTGACTGGGGAACTTATACAAGTACCAACATGTTCGAACAAAGGTTTCTGGACTTTAACACTAATGCCCTGGAACAAATAGTATGTGACCCCACAAGGGGCTCAACTATTCTTAACCCAGTCCTCACCAACATGGAGGGGACAGGGGGGTGAAATTTTCACCAAACCTGTCAGGTAATAGGTTATCTATTTTTGCAGGATCACTATGTGTGCTGCCATCCACAGTTAGTTCAGCAAAAGTCTGGGTCCCACCTTTTAGGTTATGGATATAGCTGAAAATGCCTTATGCTTATCCTTGGCTATGGTTGCTAAATGTTTTTGGAAGTTGTCCTTAGAGAATTTTACAAGTTGTTTTATTTGTTTGTTCAAGCAGAGGAGGGTGTTCTTCCAGTGCTGGGACCTCTCTCTTTTTTATTCTTAGACAGCAACTTCTTCCTCTTGTTGTATAACTTATTAATGCTAGATGTCCTCCAGAAAGGTTTGTTTTTTATTGAGGATCATGTTTTGATCCTATCAGGTAAAGCTGTGTGAATACATTTGTATTAGTGTTTGTACAAGGCATTTATGTATACATTAGTATAGTTGTCAATGCCATCTGTTGAAACAGGAGCTTGGAATTTATTTATGCCATCCCTTAGGATGGTATAATTAGCGTTGGTGACATTTTTAGCCTGATTTCACCTAAGAGGGGTTCAGGTATTATAACTACTTCAAATGTGACTGATTTGTGATCAGAGTTAACCAGTGGGGGTTCTATACTTCAGATGGTGCAATGGTCATCCACTCCCCTCCAACATTTCACAAAGCATTCCGTCTACATCTCCCTCATCCTGCATCTCCAAAGAGCAAGTCTTGAATGCTCTCTCCAAGGCCAAAAACACAGCCTCTGTGGGACCAGATGACATACCAGGTTGTGTTTTAAATGGTCTGAAACATGTGTTAGCAACTCCATTAGGTACTCTCTTCAACCACAGTCTGATTATCGGTTTTGCCATGCTGAAAGGAAAACAGCAACTGTCATTTCCCATAAGTTTAACCAGCCTTATCTGAATCATCATGGACCTTATAAAGGCATAGGTGATCTCCAAACCCTTGATCCAAAACAGTTTGGTTTTGTCAAAGGCAGATCATGTCTGTTAAACCTGGTAGACTTCTTTGAAAATGTTACCAGAGCCACATATATAGGCAAATCTGTGCATACAGCCTACCTTGACTTAGCCAAGACCTTCGACACAATCCCACATTCTGGCATCATTGATAAACTCTCCCAGTTGAATATCAACCCTTATGTCATCAAGTGGGATGCCAAGTGGCTTACCGGCAGATCACACTCAGTCAGATTTGGAGACTTTACCTCAGTCAGCAGACCTGTCACCAGTGGGGTCCCACACTGGTCATTGCTGGTCCCACTATTGTTTGGAATATAGTTCTGAGAAGTTCAGGCCAAGACAAAGGGAGTGTGACTGACTAAGTTTGCTGATGAATGCAAATTAGGTGCAACACTGAGTCCCCAAACAATGTCAATATACTTCAAGAGGGACTTACATAAACCAGTGATTGCTGCTAAAACCATGGACTCAAACTCAGTGCTAAAAAATGCATTATCATCCCCTTCAGTGAAAACAATATCCCTGCAGACTATCATATAAATAATAATACATTACGTAACAACTCAGTAGTGAGAGATTTGGGAATGCAAGTTTACTATAGCCTAAACTTTGACCACCATGTGTCATAACTCCCCTGTACTTAACCCTCATCAGGCCAATAACTGAGTACAATGCTTCCTTTGATACATATCTTACCAAGCACTAGCAGCAACTTGAGAGACTTCAGAGATTTCTAACCAAGAAATTTCAAGGTCTCCACCACATGTCATACATTGAGAGACTGAAGTTATTGTCACTGTACTCAGTAGCATGCAGACTGCTTAGACGAAACTTGTGCCTGGTCTACAGGGCAATCTCAGATTCAAACCTAATGGAAATGCAGGCACATTTGCAAGTCAAATGGGACAAGGGTCACTCACTCCAGGGAGCTTAACCTGGCCTGTGGCATAAATAGGACTTGCTGGAGAGGCAGATATGTCTCTCAGAGGTTGCCAGTCTTCTGGAACAGGCTACCAATTCACATCAAGCAGAGTTCCTCCATGACCCTGTTTAAGCGTAGTCTGGATGACTGGATGGGAAACCATAAATTCCTGCCAGGGGGGCATTGTACTCTATAATGGGTCTAATGAGTGATGAGTAGAGGGGAACAATGACCTCTTTTTTCCTGAATGAGAAACCTTTTGTGATGAGGTGTGCCACATAGAAGGATTTCCTGACTACTGTGGCAATGTGATTATCAAAGGAGAGACTACTGTCCACCTGTGTCCCAAGGTCTCTTATCACACTTTCGGTGTTAAGTAGACTACCACCTATGTGGTAGTTCATGGGTACTGAGGTTTTGCCAAAAGGGATGACAATGCACTTTTTGGCATTGAGCTTGAGGCCATAGCTTTGACACCAGGCATCTGTCTCAGCGAGGCCCTTTTGTAGGATGTCCACATCTTTTGGAGTTTTGATTATGGCTCCTAGTTTGCAGTCATCTGTGAACTTCGTTAGCCAAAGACTTCTGTGTTGGCCTGTACTTCAGAGAAGTAGATACCAAACAGGAGAGGACCCAGGAATGAACCATGTGGTACTCCACTTGTCACTGGTCTGATGTTGGATTTGGAGTCTGCTACTTTCACAGTGTGGGTTCTGTCAGTGAGCCAGTTGGCAACCCATCTTGTGACATAGGGATTTATACATAGTTTAGTGACTTTATCTATAATTCCAGAGTGGGGGATGGTGTTGAAAGCCTTGGCGAGATCTAGATAGGCTGTGTGAACCACCTTACCCTCATCTACGGCTTTGGTGACTGCTTCAAAGAAGTATATCAGGTTTAGGAGACATGATCTGCCTTTTACAAACCCGAACTGGGTGGGGTCCAGAGATTGGAGATTACCAATGTCATTGTTTATAAGTTCCATGATGATACGCTCCATAGCCTTGCAGACCAGGCTTGTTAGGCTAATGGGGCGGTAGTTTCTGGGGTCTGTGGTGACTCCCCCTTTGTGGAGTGGGATAACTGTTGCTGTGCGCCATTCAGTGGGCACATAGCCTGAGGTGAGGCTATGACTGAACATGGTACTTAGGTGGGGTGCCAGTTAGTTCTGTAGTTCATGTAGAACACAGCCTGGGATGTCGTCAGGTCCCATGGATGCTGTGTTCTTGGCTTTGGATAGTGTGTTTTTTACCTGTGCAGCCGTGATTACAGGAACTTTGCATTCTTCTGGTATAGAGATGGGCCCTTTAGGGGATGACAGAGGGGTAAAGTTAGCACTGAACCTATCTGCCAGGATGTTGGCAATATCAGTTGGTTCTGTATATTTAGTGCCATTGTGCTGTAACTCAGAGCAGATCTGAGTGTTGCCATTGAGATTCTTGACATAGCTATAGAATGCTTTGTGGTTGTCTTTAGAGTCAGTGGCGATTTTGTTTTCATAACTAGCTTTAGAGGATTTTATGAGAGATCTCAGCTTCTTACTGAGGCTGACCAGGGAGTTTCTCCAATAATGGGATTTTACTCTTTTTTGCAACAGTTTCTTCCTTTTGTTGTAGAGTTTGTTTATGGCAGGGGACCACCAGATTGGCTTCCTTTTTTTGGAGGATAGCATCTTGGTTCTGTTAGGGATTGCACGATCCGTGCACTTGTGTAAGTGCTTTTAAAGTGCATTTGTGTAGGATTAAGCAGTCATACCTCTATTGTCCGTCAGCATGGGTGTCGTGAAGTTTGCCACTTCTGTCTTAAGAAGCGTGAAGTTGGCTTAGGAGAAATTTTTTACTATGGTTTCCCTAATGGAGGGGTAGGGGAGGGATGTGAATGTCTAGGGTGATTAGCTTGTGGTCGGATCTGACCAACGAGGAATTGACCTCTGGTGTGGAACATCGGTTGCCCATGTTGGTAATAACCAGGTCTAGGATATTGCTGCCCCTGGTGAGGGTGTGGATAAGTTGATCCATGGCATTGGAATTTATGAATTCCAGAAAACGTTGTTGGTACATGAGTAGTTTTCCCAGTTAATGGTAAGGTAGTTGAAATCGCCCATTATTAGGGTGTTAGGTTGTACTCTAATTTTTTTCAGTGTATTAAGAAATGAGGAGTGGGAATCCTGGGGCATGGTGGGGGATCTGTAGCAAGCTACAATTTGGATTGCGGTCCTGCCCAGAGTTAGTTGCACTTGGATAATTTCAGATGCATTATGCTGAGCAACTTGCCTGGAGGTATGGACACGCCTCCGCCTTTAGTGTTTCGGTCCAGTTTAGGTGGCCAAAAGGTGTGGTATGAATTATAGCCTGGTAATGCAGGGGTACTCTCTGGAGCCTTGAACCAGGTCTCTGTCACTGCACAGATGTCTATGTTCTCCATTTTAAGGAGTGCCTCGAGAGAGTGCATTTTGAGGTTTAGACATCTAGCATTGAGTAGCAATAACCTCAGATTCTTCTTGCCTGTACCTGTTAGGGTGGTGAATTTGTCATTTGAACCTTGCCTAAAAAAGGCACTATAGGGGTGGCTAGAGCCTTAGCCAGTGTCCAGAATCCCAGGGACGACAGGTGCAGGCCATCTCTGGCAAAGCATCATGGCTTGTCGATCATGTCATCCCAGGCAGACAGATACTGGATCCCCTTAGAATGACACCAGAAGCTTAGCCAATTGTTGAAGTCAATCATTTTGTCCTTGTACTGTGGTATCATTCTGGGTGATGGCAGGATGCTACTCAGGGCAAGGGTCATACCTGCCTGGGCTACAAAATTAGAGAATGTATGTCGTGGATGCATGCTGTCGTAACTAAGCAATGTATTCTTCCAACATGTTTTCCTATATAGTGTGGTCCCCATTTCACCGCTCTCATCTAAAAAAACTGAACATCTAGAACTTCAATCTTTTTATCTGAGTAATTTAGGGTTAAGCATAGAAAACTGGTGGTGCTTTGCAAATATGAGACAAAGTGTCTATTACATCGCCTTTCCAAAAAAAAAAGATATCATCCACAAACCTACAGTAGAAGATGATCTTGTCTCTCCATAAGTTCTTGGTAGCAAAAATATGTTCTTCTCCCCAAAGCCCAAGTACTATGTTGGCACAGGGTGTTCCCATGGCAACACCCCACCACTGCCAGTAAATCTTCTCTTGAAACATAAAGATGTTATTTTCCAGAACCAATTGTAGTAGCAGACAGATTCTGTGTATCACACTGTCGTCATGGATGTTGTGTTTACTCAAGAAATGTTTAACCGCTTGTATACCATGTGCATTAGGAATAATGGTAAACAAGTTGTTGATGTTAAGGGTTAAAAATAAAAAACTAGCTGTAACCCTGTTTGCATCCATAGACTCAAATAGCGCATTCAAATATTGAGGTGCATCTTCAAGCACAGCTGGTGCTTTGCAAAGAGCTGGTTTCAATTGCTTTTCTACCCATATTGACATTGGCTCACTAGACCATCCACTACCTGCCAATATTGGTCTCAATGTCGGATTGTTTGATCCTTGTGTATCTTCGGTAGTCCATGGATGACAGGAATCACTGGATGTTCAACTAAAAAATACTGATGCAAATCATTGGTAATGATTTGCATAGCACAGAGATCTTCCAAAGTATTCTTTATATGTCTTTTTATATCCTTTGCCATAACTTTTTCTGTCACTTCATAGGTAGAGACTGAGCAAACCATCTCTTCCATTCTTAATATGTACCACTCATAAATGAGAATAACAACTGCGCCTCCCTTGTCTGCTGGTTTAACAATCAGTTCCTTATTGGCCATTAATTCATGAAGAGCTTGTCTTTCTTCCTTTAAGTTATAAAAACTCTGAATGTCGTGAGTTCATATAATCAGAAAGTTCTCTTTCACATACATTCAAGAATACATCCATTACAGGATATGCTGGAGGTATAAATGAACTGGGTTTTTTCAAAGTATTGGATATGCCATGCCCATCTTCCTTATACAGAAGTTTGAGTAGTGTATTTCTAGCAAACAGTCTAAGATCGAATATGACATCACTCAGTTTAGCAGGTGCTGCAGGAACAAATGATAGTCCTTCATGCAGCAGTCTAATTTCATCTTCATTAAGGACATAGTTCGATAAGTTGCATATCAATTGGTTCTGGTTACATTCTAAGTTGACATCTTTCTCCTTTTGCGCCCTCTGCTGAGAGATCTTTGCCTATTGCGTTTTATTCTTTCTTTTATGGGTAGTGGGAGCATGGAAAAAAACGAGTCAGACGTTGTTCCTTTGGGTTTAGCACCTAGTGAATTATAGTCCGGAGCATGTATTTCTGCTTGAACAACAACTGTGTTTTTCCTCTTTACCACTTATAAAACATCTATTAGTTCAGTTACTTCTCCTTGCTTCTTTTCCTTTCCATTTGGTAATACATTCACAGATAGGTGTACCTGTTGACTTAGCCTCTTTACTGCTGCTGTGGTTAACCATGGAATCCACAGCTGTGTTATTAGCAGGTCTGTCTCTTTTGAATTCATTCTTAGGGCAAACAAAAATATGTCCTTGTTTAAAATCAGTAAAATCCCTTGTTAATTTTCTGGTTTTAATGATTTGTAACTTGTTGCCATAATGTGTAAGGTTACAAAAAAGTTCAATTCTAGAGGTGTATTGTTCACCTTTAAATTGTGCTTCTATATCACTTTGTAAGGCACTGACTCTTTGTGCAAGAAATTGTTCCTCTGGTTTCAAATAATCTAATAAAAGCTGCAAATTTAAATCTAAATGAATTTGTTGACACTTGGCTAATAACTCTGGATACATTTCACCTTGTGCTGGCATACAAAAAATGCGCATTCCCCTCTGTATAACTTTTAAAGTGCTGACATGCTTCAAAATGAAAGCATTGTTACCAAGCAAATGTCAGCATGGGTAAAGAAGCAATTGAAACCAGCTCTATGCAAAGCACCAGCTGGGCTTAAAGATACACCTCAATTTTTGAATGCGCTATTTGAGTCTATGGATGCAAACAGGGCTACAGCTAGTTTTTTATTTGTAACCCTTGACATCAACAACTTGTTTACTGTTATTCCTAATGCACATGGTATACAAGCGGTTAAACATTTCTTGAGTAAACACAACATCCATGTTGACAGTATGATACATAGAATTTGTCTGCTACTACAACTGGTTTTGGAAAATAACATCTTTATGTTTCAAGAGAAGATTTACTGGCAGTGGTGAGGTGTTGACATGGGAACACCCTGCGCCAATTCTTATGCAAACATAGTACTTAGGCTTTGGGAAGAAGAACATATTTTTGCTAGCAAGAACTTATGGAGAGACAAGATCATCTTCTACCATAGGTTTGTGGATGATGTCTTTTTTTTCTTTGGAAAGGTGATGTAATGGAGCTTATACAGTTAGTCTCATATTTGGAAAGCACCACCAGTTTTCTACATTTTACCCTGAATTATTCAGATAAAAAGACTGAATTTCTGGATGTTCAGTTTGTTTTAGATGAGAGTGGTGAAATGGGGACCACATTATACAGGAAAACATGTTGTAAGAATACATTGCTTAGTTACAACAGCATGCATCCGCGACATACGTTCTCTAATATAGTAAAAGGACAAACACTGAGAACATCCAGACTAATCACTGATGATTCACAACTTCAGAGTGAGTTAGAATTGTTATCTGACAACTTTAAACAATGTGGCTATAATAAACAGTAAGTGACATTGTATATGATGGGAAAAAGATGAGGAGAACACAAGGCAAAGCATGGTTTAGTAATAAAGACATGGCACTGGAAAAAGTGAGCAATGAAAACAAGGAGCTGAATGTTAGAGTGCCAATGAAATACAGCAGTCATATAAAAGGCATCTGCAATACTGTGAGGAATAAATGGAAAACTTTATCCAACAATGATGAACTTAGGTTGCTAGTGGGCAACTTTCCTAAGTTTTTGCACAAAAGGAACAAAAATCTTAAGCAACTTTTACACAAAACAACTACCAGCTTCAGTACAAAATTGCCTGCAAGTGAAAGGGCCGGGACTTATCATTGCCAGCGATGCAAGGCTTGTAAAGAAATATCTAAAAACAACACTTTCATACACCCGATTACAGAGGTAAGATACCAACCTAAACTCTATGCTGATTATTGCTCTTGCAATGTGATATATCTTGCCAAATGTGGATTCTGTACTTCGTTTTATGTGGGTAAAATGAACAGAAGATTAAAAGACCGCATACTGCAGCACCTAAGTGACATTAGACTTAGTACAAATACTAGTGCTTTATATCAGTACAAGTTAAATAAACCTGAACATAACTTTACTTTCATGGTACTACAGTTATGTGAACCAGATAAAAGAGGGGGTGATATAAGCAATCCAACAGAAGTGGCAGAAGCCCGTTGGATAGTAGATTTACAAGCTGATAAACCCCCAGGGTGAATGGATATCTTCCCCTAAAACATATTTTGAGAGAACGCAAGCTCAGGCACTGAAATGGTTAACTTGCTATAAGCAAAAGCTCTGAAAAAGAGGATAGCGTTATGGTGCAGCCAGTCTGTGACTGGTCAAATGTTACTTAAAACAGTTAAACACACTTTGTTCTTTGATCTGATGAAGGAATTGTCCGAAAGTGCTTATCTTTTATGCTTTACAATTAAATTTATGGTTTTAGCTGTCTTGGTCCTTGTTGGTTTTTTGCTGCTTAAAGTTCATGAAATTAGTATTGTTTTTAATCTTTGGTGTTAGCCAGAAGTTCTCTTCACAGCACCTGCAATGTACCCAGTAATGACTCCTGCAATTCATATGGAGTTACATGTATCAATAACATTTCGAAGTACAACTCTATTTTTATAAGACCTGTTGCTCCTACTACTATTGGAACTGTTTGGGTATTCTTCAACACTTCCCACATTTCTGCCTGCAAATCCTGGTATTTTATGGCTTTGTGTCTCTCTGTACGTAAGACACTGTAGTCAGTGGGTGTAACAGTTTCAATGATCAATGCTACTTTTGTCTTCTTTTCATGGACCACTATATCTGGTTTTCTGGTATCTATTTTTTGAACTGTTGGTAATGGGTGATCCCAAGTGATATAAACTTCCTTTTCTATAATGCTTTGTGGCTCATGTTTCTAATGTTTTTCAGCTACTTCAGTAATTATCATGTTGGCACAATCCCCAGTGCAACAGTCTTGCCACATTACTATGCCTTTCAGTATACAGTCCTTCTGACATTATTATAGCACAACCAGCAACAAGATGAGCAACTGTTTCCAGTTCTGTTTTACAAAACCTACATTTGTCTGTTTTTCCCACATGTTCAATGGACTTTGTAAACCAATATGTAAGTAGTCCATTATCCTGGGCCACCAATATTAACCTTTCATCTCTTGGTTTAAATTCACTTCTCCTTAACCATTCCTGCATTTGATCCTGATGAACATGAGGTTTTTCCAGGAGTTTTCTGTACTTACAACTAAATTTATGCATTTTCCACATTTCTTGCTTTCTCATCTGATCCTTCACCTTATATTCTTTCTTTTGTTTTTTTGGCATATTCAGTTGCTGCCCGATTTTTAACTACTTCTGGTGTGACTTCCATTCCTGCTTGATGCCGATATGCTTCTGCTAGTCTAAGCAGGGAAGTCATCTTAGATTTATTCTTCTCATGTTTCGAAACTTTCACTCTCTTTGGATGTTGTGAGGTCAGCAGATATATATGCAGTCCTACGACTGCTGATCTTTTCATGTAATCAATTTTGTGGAGGCCCATACCTCATTCAGAACGGGGAATATATAGTCTTGGTATTCACTGATTTTTATAAATCATTTGATGAGCATGAAGCATCCTTGTTTTCCTGTTCAACCAATCCAGCACCTTTTGGGGCCAGTCAATCACTCCAAAACTGTAAGTTAGACCAAGAAGAGCAAATTGATTTATAGCTTGGACTTGGTTCCTAGATGTCAGCTCTATTTTCGGTATTAATTTTAATCTTCTAAAAAATTTCTTACTATGTTTTATTCACATTTGTTCATGTTTTATTGTTGAGCCTTCATCAGTTCACAAATATTTATGCAGTCCCTCTTGCTGAAGTTCTTTTATATCACATTCCTGCCCCAGGATGATGTTTTCTTGGTACTGCAGTTTTCCTGCTTTAAAGGTTGCTTTCACACATTTATCAAGACCAAATGACATTCTTATATCATCTGAAGAAGTTTTGACCACTTGCTGTTGTGCTATCAGTTCCTCATCTGATGAACTATACAGTTTTAAATCGTCCACAAAAAGAAGATGAGAACTTTACACTTTGCTGCTTCCTGGGAGCCAAACTGTAGCCATAACCTAATCTGTTATGTAAACAACTTAATGGGTTAAGGGCAAGATGAAAGAACAGCGATGAGAAACAGTCACCCTGAAATATCCCTCTTTAAATTTTTATCCATGGAATAATAATTTGTCCTTTATCATGGCTTAACTGCAAAGTGGTTTGCCACTGTTTCATGGTCACTGTAATGCAACCAGTCAGTGCAGGGTGTATCTTATACATTTTTAAGCACTCTTTTATCCACAAATGTGGGATACTGTCAAATGCTCTTTTGTAGTCTATCGATCCCATACTTAGATTCTTCCCCTTTTTACAGTTCTTCATTATGACTTTACTTAGCAACAAATTATACTTTGTTCCATATGACTTTCTTTTGTTACCCTTTTATTTTATTGCCATGATTTAGTTTTCTTCTGAATGACTATAAACTCTTAAACTTTTATATATCGTTGGAAGGAAAATTGGTCTATAGTGTTTTGGATAGCTTGCAAGTTCGCTCTTAAGTAGGAGTATTGGTTTTCCTGATAACCAGGATGATGTCTGTTTGGGGTGTGACTATAAATAGTTCTTTCTTGTGGCTAAAGCTTCATGTAAAGATGTCAGTACTTTTATCCAGAAGTTAGGTACTGAATCTAAACCTGGGATTTTCCAATTCGGAGCTTTTATTAACTTTTCCATCTCTCTGGCCGTTACTGTATCCCATTTCTTTTCCTGTATATTTGATCTTCTTATTCTTTCCTTTACTTCTTCTATCCATTCATCATCTTTATTATTTTCCGCAGTATCTTCATAGATATTTCTCCAAAATGTATGTATTTCTTCTTTTTTCTGTGGTGTTTCAATTCCTTTTGCCTTGTTTCCCAATTCTCTATAAAACTTTTTTTTAGGTCATCAATAAATTGCTTATTTTGTACTTTATTTATCTGCATATCTTCAAAGTTTTTCTGCCTGTGCTGATATTTTTAGTTTATTTGCAATAGTGCACGATAGATCCTGATCTGTCCTTACACTGTGCATTGCTTTTATGTCTATCTTTCTGCATTTTTTTGTTGATCTGTTCCCTTTTCTATATTCTTCTAACAGTGGCACCTCTTATCTTAATTGCTTTATTGCTTTCTCTGATACTTCCATGATGGCATTTGATTTCTCCCCTCCCTTCCCCTTACTCCTCTATGTTTTTGTAGTAAGACTTCATCTGTTATTAATCTAGCTGCATAATAATATATCCTAATTACGTCTGCCATATTGCATGAATTTCTAGGAACACTCCCAATTACTGTGTTCATTTGTCTTATCAAACTTCTAACTTTTTTGGGGTTTTATGGACTTTCTGTAGTCTGTTTCTTTCATTGATCTTCATATTTCTGTCCATCTCTATTAAATCAAGTATCTCTTCTCTTATACAGTTCTCTTCTAAACTGAGGGTACATTCTTTGTTCTCCATTTCTTGCGGGCATTCTACAGAAAGCAGTACCACTTTATTTTTTTAATTTCTCCAAGTCTTTTGGGTTTCTAATACCTTGATGGGAATGGACCCCATTCCTAAGTCAAAGTATGATTTAAAGTTCATGAAATTAGTATTGTTTCAATCTTTGTTAGCAGACCAAACCAAAAATATGCAGGGAAGACAAAGTGCACGGATCAAACCAATGTAATGTTAAGTCCAAAAAAATATCTAGCACAAGGGAAAGATGAAAAAATCTTTAAGAATTTATTGTGGCGAACCCCATAAATACAATAAAAGCAAACTAGAAAATTGTAGCCTTCTTCAGTGCATCACAAAACATTCATTAGGGCAAACCCTTAAAGCTGCATATATATCTATATATATGTGCCAGAGGCTTGATCACTTAATTGAAATTATCCATCAATTGGTTCAGACGAGAACTAACTTAACTCATTCAAGCCTGGTTTAAATAAAGCACCTAACCTAATAATTCAAGAAGATTATTTTTGGTTTAATATATTGTGCCATCCAGCTTTACATGACCTATTCATTTGTATTTTGTCTATTATGGTAAAGGTGAATTTGGCAGTTTTGTGTGTTAGAGTGTATTTGTAAAGGGAATTAGAAACCCTTTTGTTTCTTATTTCACTTAAATGTTCACTGATTCTATGTCTGAAGGGTCTAGATGTTTGTCCAACATAAAATGAAGAACAGAAGCAGGTGACCAAATAAACAATCCAATCACTGCTACAGTTTCAAAAACATCTTATTTCATAAATTTTAGATGTGTTACAGCTAGTAAATTCCATGGTTTGAGATACATGTGTGCAAGCACTACAATGACCACAAGAAACACATCCTAATAGTACGTCTCCAAATAGGGTTCTCTGTTGGCTAATAGGTGGAGTGTAATGTTTGCAATGGGTTAGATATGAATTGATGGTTCTCCCTCTACGATAAGAGAATAAGCATCTGGAGTTGAGCAGTTCACTCAATTTATCCTGGGCTAGCAGAATGTCCCAATGGTTATTAATGATGTTTTTAAATCTATTGGTATTGTTCCCCAAAGTGGTGACTAGCCTAATGGGTTGTGGAGTATGTATATCCGCCTGAACGGTTCTATCTTTATATTGTAACAGTTGACACCTATCTATTTGGTCAACCTGGCGTAATGTCTGAGTAATACAGTCCTGATGATATCCACTGGTAAGTAACCTGTTAGTTAAATCATTTTGGCAGGCTCTAAGAGTTTGTTCGGAGGAACATATACATTTAATATGTAGATATTGAGACTTAGGAATATTATTAATGATGTGGTGAGGGTGATGGCTGGAGGCATGTAACAAGGTGTTATATTCTGGAAATTTTCTGTGTACTTGTGTTTCCAGTGTATGATCCTCCTGTCTGGTTATGATGACATCCAGAAATGTTATTTGTTGGTATTCAATATGTAATGTAAATTGAATATCCCACTTATTCTCATTAAGGTATTGTATGAATTCATACACATATTGCTGATCCTCCCCACCACACCATCCAACAATCGTCCAAATATCGTCTTCAAATATCAAGCTGCTCCAAAAATAAATTAACTGTCATCATATATTATCTGTTCCTCCAAAAAACCCATGAACAGGTCGGCATAAATGGGAGCAAAAGATGCTCCCATGGCCGTACCATGAACCTGCCAATATGATTTCCCATGAAAATAAAAACATTTTTTGACAGCACATGTTCAGTTAGACATATAAGGAGTGTGTTGAACCCAGGAGTGTATAGTTGTGATTTGTCAAGCCAGAACTGAATAGCCTGTAGACCTGCCCAATGCGGTATACTAGTGTATAGGGAGGTGACATCAAGTGTACATAGATACCAAGCTGGTTCCAGTTGTGTATCCTGAATAATATTAAGAAATTGTATGGTATCCTTCAACCTGGACCTAACCATGGGTAACAAAGGTTGAAAAAATTCCGTAAGGAAGGCAGATAAAGGTTCAGTTAACGATCCCCTCGCAGATACTATTGGCCATCCTGGAGGACTAATAGGATGTTTATGTATCTTTGGTAGTAGATATAAATACTGGGGTACGGGATCTGACACCTTAAGTTGTCTACAAATTTTCTGACTAATTATGCCTTCCTCTGTTGCTAGGTCTAGAAAGGAGTCAATTTCTTTTTTTGAAATTAGGAGTTGGATCCACAACCATGTGTATATAAAATCGGGGATCAGACAGTTGTTTTTCAGCCTCTTCCTGGTACATGTTCCAATCCATAACCACAATTCCACCTCCCTTATCTGCCGGCAAAATAACTAGGTTATGATTAGTACTAAGGTCCTGTAATGCTTGTTGTTCTGCTTTGGACAAATTATGTCTAGCCTTTGGCACATATATATACATATATATGCAGCTTTAAGCGTTTGCCCTAATGAATGTTTTTTGATGCATTGAAGAAGGCTACAATTTTCTAGCTGAAACCAGTTTGCTTTTATTGTATTTATGGGGTTTGCCACAATAAATTCTTAAAGATTTTTTCATCTTTCCCTTGTGCTGGATATTTTTTTGGATTCAATCTTTGTTAGCCAGAAGTACTTTTGCAGCACCCACAATGTGCCCAGTAATGACTCCTTCTAAAATTCATACAGAGTTACATGTAGCAGTAACATAAGTATGAATGCAGATTCTTTTTTTTATAACTCCAGATTACTCTGTACTTTGCATATATTGGAAATATTTTTGTCTCACCCTTGTTAATGTTGTATGTCACTGATCTATGTTTTCTTGTATGTCTTATCCTTATTTAGTATTGTTAAATAATTTGTGGAGCTTTGCCCCCCGGGCCTCTGCTGTAAATGTACATTGTTCAGTCGGACTATCCTGGTTACCAAATGTAAAATAAAATAAGACCCATTGCTCCTACTACTGTTGGGACTGTCTGAGTATTCTTCTTCCACATTGCGTTTGTTTCTGCCTGCAGATCCTGGTATTTTATGAGTTTGTGTCTCTCAGTATGTAAGACAGTGTAGTCACTGGGTGTAGCAATTTCAGTGATCAATGCTACTTTGTCTGCTTTTCATAGACCACTATATCTGGTTTTCTTGCATCTATTTTTTGAATTGTTGGTAATGGGTGATACCATGTGATATAAAGTTAATTTCCTATGATGCTTTGTGGCTCATGTTTCTAGTGTTTTTCAGCTACTTCAATATTATAATGTTTGCACAATCCCCAATGCAACAGTATTGCCACATTATTATGCCTTTCAGTATACAGCCCTTCTGCCATTAATATATCACAACCAGCAACAAGATGTACAACTGTTTCCAAATTTGTTTTACAAAACCTATATTTGTCTTTTTCTCCTACATATTCAAAACACTTTGTAAACCAACATGTACATAGTCCACTATCTTGGGCCGCTAATATTAACCTTTCATCTTTTGGTTTAAATTTACCTCTCCTTAACCATTCCTGCATTCAGTCCTGATCAACATGAGGTTGCTCCAAGAGTTTTTTAAACTTGCAACTGTATTTATGCATTTTCCACATTTCTTGTCTTCTCATCTGATCCTTCGCCTTATATATTTTTTTTTTTTGTTTTTTGGCACATTCAGTTGCTGCCTGAGTTCTATCTACTACTGGTTTGATTTCCATTCCCACTTGACGCCGATATGCTTCTGCTAAACTAAGCAGGAAAGTCATCTTAAACTTATTTTCCTCAAGTTTCAAAACTTTCAGTACATTTGGGTCTTGTGAGATCAGCAGATATGTATGTAGTCCTACAATTGCAGATCTATATATAGTCCTACAATTGCAGATCTATATATGTAATCAGTTTCAAGGAGGCCCATATCTCGTTCAGAACGGGGAATATATAGTCATGGCATTCACTGATTTTTTTATAAATCATTTGATGAGCATGAAGCATCCTTCTTGTTTTCCTGTTCAACTGATCCAAAACCTTTTGGGGCCAGTCAATCACTCCAAAACTGTAGGCTAGGACAGGAAGAGCAAATTGGTTTATAGCTTGGACTTTTTTCCTAGATGTCAATGCTGTTTTCATTACTAATTTAAGTCTCCTAAAATATTCCTTATTAAGTTTTATTTGCATTTGTTCATGTTTTATTGTTGATCCTCCATCAGTTCCCAAATATTTATACACCTCCTCTTGCTTAAGTTCTTTTATATCACATTCTTGTCCCAAACTGTTTCCTGACGGAGTTTTCCTATTTTAAAGGTTGCTTTTGCACATTTATCAAGACCAAATAACATTCTTATATCATTTAAAAAAGTTTTGACCAGTTGCAGCTGTGCTTTAGGTTCCTCATCTGATGAGCTATACAGTTTTAAATCATCCACAAAAAGAAGATGAGAAGTCTTTACACTTCGTTGTTTTCTAGGAGTCAAATTGTAGCCATGACCTAATCTGTTAACTAAACAGCATAATGGTTTAAGCGCAAGACAAAAGAACAACAGTGACAAAGAGTCACCCTGGAAAATCCCCCTTTGGATTTTTTTCCCTGGAACAATAATTTGTCCTTTATCATGGCTTAACTGCAGCATAGTTTGCCACTGCTGCATGGTCACTGTAATGTAATCGATCAGATTAGGGTGTATCTTATACATTTTTAAGCACTCTTTTATCCATGAATGTGGGATACTGTCAAATGCTTTTTTGCAGTCTATCCATGCCATACTTAGATTCTTCCCCTTTATAAAGTTCTCCATTATGACTTTATTTAACAACAAATTATACTTTGTTCCGTAGTACTTTCTTTTATCGCCTTTTTATTTTCTTGCCATGATAACAGTTTTCCTTTAAATGACTGTAAACTCTGTCAACATCAGTTCCAGTGTATAGTTTATAGGTCGTCAGAAGGGAAGTTATTGGCCTATAGCTTTAAGGATAGCTTGCAGGTTTGCTCTTAAGTAGAAGTATTGTTTTTCCTTTTGTTAACCAGGATGGAGTCTGTTTCGGGTGCGCATACAAATAGTGCTTTACCATGGCTAAATCTTCATGTAAAGATGTTAATACTTTTATCCAGAAGTTAGGTACTGCATCTGAACCTGTGGTTTTCCATGTAGGAGCTTTTCTTAACTTTGTTTCGATCTTTCTGACCGTTATTTCATCCCATTTCATATCCTGTACATTTGAACTTCTTATTCTTTCTTTTACTTCTTCTATCCATTTATCATCTTTATGTTCCACAGGATCTTCATAGATATTTCTCCAAAATTTATCTATCTCTTTTTTTTGGTGGTGTTTCTATTCCTTTTCCCTTGTTTTCCAATTCTCTATAAAACATTTTGTGTCATCAATAAATTGCTTATTTTGTACTTTTCCTTTATATTTATCTGCATATCTTCTAAGTTTTTCTGCCTGTGCTAATATTTTTAGTAATTGTTTGTGATAGATGTGTTCTGATACTGCGCATTGCTTTTATCATGTCTATATTTCTAAGTATTTTTGTTTATCTGTTCCTTATTTTATACTCTTCTCATAGTGACACGTCTTACCTTATTGCTTATAGCTTTCTCTATTCGATACTTCCATGATGACATTTGATTCCCCCTTCCTTTCCCTTACTGCCCCATGTTTTTGTGGTAAGACTTTTGTCTGTCATTAATTTAGCACAGTAATGTATCCTATTTACTTCTGTTAATATCGCATAAATCTCTAGGAACAGTCCTAATTACTGCGTTCATTTGTTTTTTCAAACTTCTAACCTTTGGGGTTTTATTGACTTTCTGTACTCTGTTTCTTTTGTTGATCTTAAAACGTCTATCTGTCTCTGTTAAATCAAGCAACTCTTGTCTTAGATCATTTTCCTCCAAACTGAGGGCCTGTTCTTTGTTCTCCATTTCTTGCGGGCATTCTACAGAAAGTAACAGAGTATCTTCCTGTGCAACATTCTCTTCAGTTTCATCCTGTGTCATCTGTTGCTTTTGATGTGGGAACTCACTGGGAACTCACTGGCCTATCACTCCACAACACCGAGTGTGTCAGAGTTGTCACAGTTTGCTGTTCCTTCCCTTGCTGTGCAACTCCAACTGAACTTTTGTAGTGGTTTCCTATGGAAGGCTCCAAAGTATCTTTATATGGCAAATGATCAGATGGTTCCTGCTCCACTGGTTTCTACTTAATATGTGGATCCAGTGCGCTATCCTGCTGTGATATTATCAAAATTCGATTTTCTGCACTAAATCCTTCACTTCGCAGGTAATTCATAATCAGTTTCTGTTTCTTTAATTTCTCCATTACTAATTCTCTTTTCTACCTTTCCTCTTTGTTTTCTTATTTTTTGTATTGTAACATTTCCCATATCTGGATGTCTTTGCCTGTATTTCACTTCAGATATCTTTGGTACTACTTTCTTTTGTATTGATTAGTTTTGCTTTCTGCTTTGCATAAATATTGCACCATATCTCCTTTCCATGTCCATATTTCTCCTTCAGATGTCTCCTGATCCTCCTGTTTCTCCTTACTTGGGAGTCACATTGTTCTATCATGGTATGATATATCCTGTGATAGACTTTCTACACTAAATCCTTCACTTAGCAGGTATTCCATAAGTTCAGCTTGTATTTTTTTAACTTCTACTTTACTAATCTTCTTTTCTGCATTCCCTCTTTGTAATCTTATTTTTTGCATAGTGAAATTTTCCATATATGGATGCCTTTGACTCTGTTTCTTTTTGAATATCTTTGGGGCTGCTTTTTTGTACTGATTAATTTGGCTTTTTCCTTGTATATATATTGCACCATATCAAATCTCTTTCTTTCTCATGTCCATATTTCTTTTTTATACTTTTCAAAAATCTCTAGATTTTGTTCATTATATTTTTACACTTCCTCAGTCACTTCTTGTTCCAAACGGCCCAAGGTTTCTTGGTCTATATAATGTTTTTCATAAATCTGTTGTATTAATGAACACAAACTTTTATTTGAAGATTCAGACAGTTTTTCTTATGCAAGTATTTTTCTTTCCGCTGATTTCTCTCTTAATCTTTTTGTGTATCTTCTATCTGGAAATTACATAATAGTAACAATACATAATTTCTTTCTTATGTTCATTATTCCACTCTGTCATCTTTATGGCTCTTTTCTGACCTAATAATTTTTTGTGATTTTTGTGAGTGGCCATCCTCCCCCTAGGCCTGGCATGGCCCCATTGTAGGAATGTTTCCATATCTTGGGGCTTCTACACTGTCATTTTTTCCATTCCTGGCCCCAGTGCACCTACCAGGATTGGGCACTTTTTATCCTGGGTCTATGCACCCAGCTATCTTTTTTATTTTTTAACCCACTACTGTCCATGGTATGTATTGTATAAAATACAGTGTATATATCTGTGTTGTCTTGGTTTGATTTTGTGAAAAACAGGGTCCACCTTGTGAAGGTACACACCAAGATTTGAGGATGAATTCAATTCCAGCAATACTACTCTTCTTTACTTGCCGCTTTATCATCTCGCCATAAACATCCTTAGGATCCTGCAGACATTTTTGCATTCACATTTCTTTGGCAAATAACTTGGTTCAAATCTTTGCTACAACATTATTTACCTCAGTTACTTGAACAGCATACGGATTGCTTCTGATGTGCCAAAGCTGCTCCTTGGGCTTGTCCTTCTCCATTTACTCTCACTCTGCCTGGGCTCACTCCTCTCCTCTACCTACCCCCAATTTCCACCCAGCCTTGCTGCAACTACTTAAAATACATCCATAACAACCTACCCACTAACTACTCATTCATTAGTATAACATTTATTCTCGTTTCATTAAACACATAGCTATACTCCAACCACTTCTACTCAAATTCCACCAACACCCATAAGTGTATGGCAGTCTCCCTGCCCTAATTAACATCATTCTGTTACTCCTAGATCATAATACCTTCCTTCTATCCCTAACAATACTTACAGACTACCACCACCTTCAAATAACTAAGTCAGCCCCCTCACACTCCTCACTTTCAACCCACATCTCTCATTACAGTAAGATAGCTCCCAGCTTATATTCACACATATGCATCCCCCTCCATAAAAGTCTCATACTCTCTGTCCCAGAAAGCAAAACAACACCTCAACTATATCACCAGACAAGCTAATCTGCCTAAATCCTACCCCCAAGCCACTACTACTAAGTGGTGATATTCGTCCCAACCCTGGGCCTAACACCAACCAGAAAAGTAAAAATAACATCACTCCAGATACTGTCTAGCCAAGGCCATCCTAAACCAAACATAACAAGAATAAAATATTCAATATTAATGTCGTAGCATTTCCAACATAGACTTCCACTCCTGAATAAATCACCATACCCCAGATGTCATTGTAGTCACAGACACCTGGCTTATACTCTGCATTAATGATGACACCATACTGTCACAAGGATATAACATCCACAGAAAAACAAAAAAAAGATGGAGTGTGGTTATTATTTACTCCAATGGCCTAACAATGCAGCTATGTTTCCTCCTCTATATCCCAAGAAACCCATACCATGTATTTAAACATATTGTAAACACTCACCATCCAGCCCAATACTATATTCATGTGCGACTTTGATTACCCCATTATTAACTGTGAATCCTATATAACACCAAATGTACATGCACAGAGATTCATGGATTTTGTAAACACAGACCCCCGTGGACTAGATTGTCAATACACTAACCAGGGGTGCCATCATACTGGATCTTGTCCTCACTAATATGGGAGAGTGCTGCACACCCCCTACTGCAGTGATGGCAAACCTATAACACGCATGTCAAAGGTGACACACCAGCAATCACCAACACCTGAGTTACCAAAGACACTGCTTTTGCATTCATTGCTCATGTGAAGTACATTGAATTATTTTGTGCCATGAGCCAGTTCAAAAACACTGCTGCAGAGGTAAGGAGGTTATTAACCTCAAAGATATTTCAGTATACTGTCTCAACAGAGTCTGCAAAAGGCAGTGCTGACATTGTTTTCTCTTCGTGGTTACAATTATGCAAAGGGCAAGTAGTCTGCATTTCTAAGCATGTGCTGTTTTACACTCCTGTCAACTGTCCTTCTTAATCCCTCCTAAAACTGGCAACTTTTTACACTTAATAATGACAACAATTAGATTCATAGACTTATTTTACTTCACAAAACATATATTAATTCACATTCATTTTTTCTTCGTGTCTCAAATTAATAGTACTAGTAGTTTGAAACTGTCCATGTCTCTTATTTCTAGATTTGCCCCAGATTTGTTGCGATTTATCCCTCATTTATTTATTTAGTTTTTTTAAATTTATTTATTTTTGTTTGGGGGGGGGGGTGACACACCAGCAGAGTTCAGTTAGGGATTTTCTAAATTTTTGACGCACTGAACCCAAAAGGTTTGCTGTCACTGCCCTACTGTAATGTCTTCCCTGGTAAAGTCAGACCACAAAATGGTCTCCTTTGAAGTAAAAATAAAACGTGAACCCCCAGCTAAAACTGAAATATTCTGGAACTTATCTAAGGCTAACTTCCTGCTATTAAATGATAACCTGGCAATAGCCACCTTGGAAGAATCACAAATTCATTAGGCTGTATAACAGAAAGAAGAAAATCATGGCAAAAATTAGGAGGTGCAGCACCCAGCAGGATAAAAGCACTCTCACCAAACTAAAACAAACAACTCAAAGGACAAATAAAGTCTATCACAGCCAAATTTGAGGTAAATTTGGCCTCCTAGGCCAAGGACAACCACAAGACATTCTTTAGCTATGTCTGCAACCTCCAAAGATAGTACACAGTTGTGAGCCACACCATGAAACAGTGGCAAACCACTTTGCAGTTAAGCCAAGATAAAGGACAAATTATTATTCCAGGGATAAAAATCCAAAGGGGGATATTCCAGGGTGACTCTCTGTCACCTCTGCTCTTTTGCTTTGCTCTTAACCCATTAAGCTGTCTGCTTAACAGATTAGGTCATGGCTATAATTTGGCTCCCTTAAAGCAACAGTGTAAAGACTTCTCATCTTCTCTTTGTCAGTGATTTAAAACTGTATAGCTCATCAGATGAGGGACTAGAAGCACAACTACGAATAGTCAAAAATTTTCAGATGATATAAGAATGTAATTTGATCTTGATAAATGTGCAAAAGCAACCTTTAAAGCAGGAAAAAATCTGCAGCACCAAGAAAACATCAGTTTGGGACAAGAATGTGATATAAAAGAACTTGAGCAATATATTTGGGAATTGATGAAGGATCAACAATAAAACATGAAGAAATGCAAATAAAACTCAGTAAGGAATATCTTAGAAGACTTAAATTAATCCTGAAAACAGCACTGACATCTAGGAACAAAGTTCAAGCTATAAACCAATTTGCTCTCCCTGTCCTAACGTACAGTTTTGAAGTGATTTGACTGCCCCCAAAAAGTGTTGGATAGATTAGACAGGAAAACAAGAAGAATGTTTCATGCTCATCAAATGATTTATAAAAATGAGTGCATACCAAGATTATATATTCCTCATTCTGAAGGAGGTATGGGCCTCCATGAAATTGATTATATGTATAGATCTGCAATTGTGGGACTGCATACATATCTGCTGACCTCACAAGATGCAAACATAGTGAAAGTTTTGAAACAAAAGGAAAATAAATCTAAGATGACTTCACTTCTTAGTCTAGCAGAAGCATATCGGCATCAAGCGTGAATAGAAATCACACCAGAAGTAGATAAAAATCAGACAGCAATTGAATGCGCCAAAAAAACAAAAGAAAGAATACAAGGTGAAGGATCAGATGAGAAGGCAAGAAATGTGTGGAAAATGCATAAAAATAATTGCAAGTGTAGAAAACTCCTGGAACAACCTTATGTTGATCAGGATTGAATGCATGAATGGTTAAGGAGATGCGAATTCAAACCAAAAGATGAAAAGTTAATATTGGCGGCCCAAGATAGTGGACTACGTACATGTTAGTTTAGAAAGTCCATTGAGCATGTGGGAGAAATGGGGGTCTATATCACGACATTGAAAAGACCGGAGATCAAATGGCATTTACATCAAAAATGCCATTTATTGAAGTCACAGCCCCCCACACCCCCCGCTAATTATATATACCAACTCCAAGATCGCACTATAGTGAGGAAGGGCAAATTTTCCAATGTTCACTGTACCACAATCTCACAATAAACACCTCGATGAATGGCATTTCCAATGTAAATGCCGTTTGATCACTGGTCTTTCGATTTGGTGATATAGACCCGGAGAAACAGAATAATGTAGGTTTTGTAAAACAGAATTGGAAAAAGTTGCACACCTTGTTACTGGTTGTGACATACTATTGGCAGAAGGACTGTATACTGAAAGGCATAATGATGTGGTAAGACTGTTGCACTGGGGATTGTTCAAATATTATAATATTGAAGTAGCTGAAAAACACTGGAAACATGAGCCACAAAGTATCATAGAAAATGATGAAGTCTTCACCACAAGGGATCACCCATTACCAACAGTTCAAACGATAGATGTGAGAAAACCAGATATAGTGGTCCACAAAAAGAAGACAAAAGTAGCATTGATCATTGAAATCGCTGCACCCAGTGAATACAGTGTCTTGCATACAGAGAGACAAAAATCATAAAATATCAGGATTTGCAGGCAGAAACCAGAGCAATGTGGAAAAAAGATACTCAGACATTTCCAATAGTAGTAAGAGTAACGGTCTTATAAAAAATAATCTACAATTGTATTTAGATATGTTACCGATGTATGTAACTCCATATGAATTGCAGGAGTCATCATTATTGGGCACATTGCGGGTGCTGCGAAGAGCACTTCTGGCTGACATCAAAGACTGAAACAATACTAATTTCATGAACTTTAATCATACTTTGACTTAGGAATGGCGTCCATTCCGTCATGGTATTAGAAACTGAAAAGATTTGGAGAGATTAAATAAACAGCAAGAGGGAAGTAGGCATCAGAAGGCTCTCAGACAAATGGTAGGGCAGAATTTGAAAAGGACAAAACAATGGAGAAGATTTGTAGGGAATATTCATGATGAATGAGAAAGTGATTAGGTGGAGAATAAGGAAGCTGTTGGTCAGTACAGCAGTAAGAAGGGCTGGGGCTGGTCAAACTGGAGAGGTGAGGATGGAGATAGGAAGGGGAGTGTCATGAGGCAGAAATTGAAGTAAAAGAGAGTCAGCTTGGGAACAGAGAACTGTGTTTCGGTGACTGGAGACTCTTTCAACAAGGGGATTATGGGTCTTAGTACAGATGACAGAAGATGTCAGGTAATAGTAAAACCAATATCAATGTTAAGAATTCTTCCAACATGGGAAGTTGTAACCAAGGTGGGGGAGTGATAGCTGCATGTTGGGATGCATATAGGCACAAATGACCTATGAGAAAAAACAGCAGCGGTGTTATCAAATAGGACCATGAAGGTGAGAGAGACATGCCTGGATAATGGACCAGAAGCAGCATTCTCAGTTTTGTTATATGTGCTTCCAGCCAGTATGCTGGAGAAGGAGCGAACCAAGTTTTATAATAACTCTCTGATGTTGTGGGCAATGAAGAACTTGGGAGTGATAGTAGAATGGAGGGAGACCAGATAGACAGACCAGAGCTATGCAAGAAACAGGCTTCATCTTGACCAGAAAGGACAACAGTGCTCAAAGCTGGTTTGGAAGAGTACATCTTGGTTATGGTACCTTTAAGATGGAATGGACAAGGTAGTATCACAGAGGCAGAACAAGGGACAGGTACTCAGGCAATAGACAAGGAAAAAAGGAACATAAAATAGCGAGGAACAAAGAAGAGTAACCTGGAGAATGGCTAGGTACTATAATTATTATTATTCAGTGCAAGTATTCAAGGCAGAAAGTTGGGGCAGCTACAGACCCTGGTGCAGAAAGAAAGAAAGAAAGAAAGAAAGAAAGAAAGAAAGAAAGAAAGAAAGAAAGAAAGAAAGAAAGAAAGAAGGACTTTGGCAGCATCATAGAAATATGCCATGAGAGGGAATAGCGCATGGAGGTGCCTAAAATAGGCTGCTTAGGAATGACAAAGATGGAAGGGATGGAAAAAAGAGTAGTAATCTACAAAAAGGTACTATCAAATGAAAAGTCAAGGAGGAGGAGGAAGAACACTACTTGAAGGGGGCAAGGAGGGAGGCAAGGTAAGAAAGTAGAGTAAACGCCCTGATAGTTAAGGAAGAGGAAGGAAAAAGTGCTGGTGGATTCATAGAATATAGTATATTGGGCACCCAACACATCAAGAGAAGAGAATGAAGAGTGAGGTAGAAGGAAAGTAATTATACACAAGTAATCTGAATCTTGTAGAAGCAAACAGATTCTGAGCTGCACTGCATACAGGGAGTGGAAGCAGACTGAGGTCAGCCGTGTGGTGCAGGTCAGTACCAGAAACAGTATAATTCTAGATGTGGTTTTAACAAGAGTGGAAGGGGTCTGGGATGCTTAGATGAAGGCACCAATAACCACAAGAAATAGTGTTGCTGTGTTGATTAAAGAAGCGTGAGGGTGGAAATAAAATGAAAGGAACAATGGTGTGGTTTTTAAAGGAATGGATTGTCCCAGGCTTGGTGAGATGTTCAAACAACAGTTATGGGTCTTAGGATAAACCAAGAGAGTAACAAGCTGGAGAAGCAGAAGAAGTACTCGGTCCAAAAAACAAGCGTCTATTTAAGAGGTAAAACTAAAGACAAGAAAGCCAGTGTATCTTTTTAAGAATGTGAGACAACCAAGTATAACAAAAGATAAGACATTCAAGAAATAGAATGGAATGGATGGGGAGGTGGAAGAGGCATAGTATAATCAGGCAAGTGGAAAGGCAGCAAAAAAATTGAAGTGAGGGAAGAAAAGGCAAAAGCTGAAATGTGGTTGGAAGAAGGGGGTCAAAAATTACACATAATGGATAAGGTTTTCAAGGAATATAGCAGAAAGGAAAAAGAAAGGAAGAAAGATACCTGGTAAGCCAACAATGAGATGGAGACCATAGAAGATTGGGAAGAAAAAGTGGTAGTGAATGAATATTTTTTCAGTGCTCATGAAGCAAAGCAAAGCATTTTGGATACTGCTATGCTGCAAGAATGGTATGGCAGATATGGGAGAACAAAGGAAACATTCCACTCCAAAGAGGTAGAAGTGAGAGAAGGATATGGATGATTTAAGAGAAGGCAAACCACAGAGTTTGATTGCTTCTTGGTGTCCTCAGTAATCTGATCACTGTGCTGATGTAACCCGACAGAGATGTTCACCAGATCACAGGATACTGCAGAAGGCCCAAAAGTCAGAAGACAGCAAGTGCAATACTCTTCTCAGGGGTGAGAAGAAAAGTCTTGGGAGATACAGGCCTGTTATCCTAACAGCAGCAATGGAAAGTCATGGGAGATTACTCAAAGAAAGGTTAGTTTCTAGAGGGCTTGATCAACATACAGCTGCTATGCATGGTGCTCAAGTCCCCTGTACCCTGTGGTGATATTAGATTCTCTACAGTGGCTACCTCTAGGAGATGCACATATGCTTCCTGACATGTCTGGTCTCCTGAGAAAATAGTAATCCACATCCATGCTGCGGATACTGATGCAGCATCATACAGCTGTTACTGAGAGTGCCCAAGGCCCCTATATTCCTGTAGCAGAATTACAATCTCTGCAATGGCTACTTCAAATAGATTCCTTTGTGCTTCCTGCTATGTGCAGTTTCTTGACAAAGAAGTAAGCCATTCATGTTTGAGATACTAGTCCAGCATCATACCATTGCTATAGAGAGTGCCCAAGCCCCCTGTAACCCTTTGGCAGTATTACAATCTTCACAATGGCTACTTTCAAAAAATTTGTGTGAGCTTCCTGATGCATGCAGTCTCCTGAAAAAGTGGTAACCACATCCATACTGAGGATACAGGTGCAGACTCATACAGCTACCATGGAGAGTGTTCAAGCCCCATGTAATCCTAAGGCTATCATACAATCCCAACTGTGGTGACTTTCAAGATTCATGAGTGCTTCCTGAAACGTGCACTCTCCTGACAAAGTGGTAAGCCACATGCATGCTGGGGATACTGGTGCAGCATCATACAGCCACTATGGAGAGTTCCCAAGCCCCCTTTAACCCTCTGTCAGTATTAAAATCTACACAATGGCTGCTTCCAAGAGATTCATATGTGCTTCCTGACATGTGTGGCCTCCTGGAAAAGTGGTAAGCCACACCCATGCTGGGGATACTAAAGCAGCATCCTACTGCAGCGATGGACAATGTCCAAGCCCCATATAATCCTATGGCAGCCTTACAATCTCCACAATGGCAGCTTCTAGGAGATTCATGTGTGCTTTTAAAGTGTGAATTCTCCTGACAGAGTGGTAAGCCACATCTTCACCAGATCACAGGACACTGCAGAAGGGCCAAAAATCAGAGGACAGCAAGTGCAATACTCCTTTTCAGGGGTAAGAAGAAAAGTCTTGGGAGCTACAGGCCTGTTATCCTAACAGCAGCAATGGAAAGTCATGGGAGATTCCTCAAAGAAAAGTTAGTTTCTAGAGGGTTTGATCAATGTACAGCTGCTATGCAGGGTGCTCAAGCCCCCTGTGACCCTATGGTAGTATTACATTCTCCACAGTGGCTACATCCAAGAGATGCAGGTGTGCTTCCTGATATGTCTGGTCTCCTGGCAAAGTGGTAAGCCAGATCCATGCTGGGGATACTGGTGGAGCATCATACTGCTGCTATGGACAATGCCCAAGCCCCCCTGTAATCCTCTATCACTATTACATTTCCAAATGTGCTACTTAGTGGGGATTCATGGCTACTTCCTGACATGTGCAGTCTCCTGCAAAGTGGTAAGCCACATCCAGGCTGGGGAGATTGGTTCAGCACAGGGGAAACAGGATCCAGGAAGCCAGTAAACTGAGTCAATGGCAATAAAACCAGTAAAATCCAAGAAGCACTCCAGACTCAGAAACAGCAATAAGAACTTTAATCTTAAAAAGGTTTCAGGATCTCTCCTGTCATCAGTGTTGAAACACTGATGATGTTAAAACACTGATGATGGGAGAAATTCCAAAAGCTTTGTAAGATTAAAGTCTTTATTGGCGTTTCTGAATCCGGAGTGCCTCTTGGATACTGGTGCAGCATCATACTGATATTATGGAGAATACCCAAGCCCCCAGAAACCCTGTATCAGTATTACAATCTCCATAATGGCAATGTCCATGAGACTCGTGTGCTTTCCGACATGTCTGGTCTCCTGACAAGATGGTAAGCCACATCCATGCTGGGGATACTGGTGTAGCATCATACTTGTGCTACAGGAAGTGTCCAAGCCCCCTGTGACAGTGTTTCAGTTTCCACAATGGCTACTTTCAAGGGCTTCATGTGAGCTGCCTTACATGTGCAATCTCCTTATAAAGTGTTAAGCCACATCCATGCTAGGGATGCTGGTACTGCATCATGCTGCTGCTACTGAATGGCCAAGCCCCCTGTTACCCTGAGGAATCCTTACACTCTCCACAATAGCTCCTTCCAAGAAATTCATGTGTGCTTCCTGACATTTGCAGTCTCCTGACAAAGTGGTACCCCCATCCATGCTGGGGATACTATTGCAGCATCATACTGCTGCTATAGAGAGTTAACAACCATGTGGCAGAATTGTAACCTCCACAGTGGCTACCTCCAAGAGATTCCTGTGTGAATCCTGAAAAGTGCACTGTCCTGACAGTGGTAAGCCACATCCATGCTGGAGATACTGGTGGGGCATAATACTGCTGATATGCAGAGTGCTCAAGCCCCCCCCCCCAACCCTGCAGCAGTGTTACAGTCTGCACAGAGGCTACTTCCAAGGTAGTCATGTTTTCTTCCTGACACATGAACTCTCCTGACAAATTTGTTTTTTTTTTCTTTTTTTGCATTGTAAAATAAAATTTTCCATATCTGGATCCCTTTGCTTATATTTCTGTTCAAATATCTTTGGTGCTGCTCTTTTTGTATTAATTAGTTTTGCTTTCTCCTTTGTATAAAGATTGCACTATATTAAATCTATTTTTCTTTCCCATGTCTGTATATCTTCTTCTTATGTCATCTGTGTCTCCTGTGTCTCCTTACTTGGAGGACTTGTTCCATCATACTGTGATATAACCAGTGTTAGACTTTCTACACTAAATCCTTCACAGATATTCCATAACTTCGGCTTCTATTTTTTTTTTAACTTCTGCTTTACTGATCTTCTGTTGCATGTTCCCTCTTTGTGAGTTTATTTTTTTTATATTGTGAACTTTTCTATATCTGGATGCCTTTGTCTGTATTTCTCTTCGAATATCTTTGGGGCTGTTTTTTCATATTGATTAATTTGTCTTTCTGCTTTGCATAAATCTTTTCCCATGTCCATATTTCTTTTTTATATGTTTCAAAAATCTCTAGATTTTGTTCTTTATATTTTTGCACTTCCTCAGTCGTTTCTTTTTCCAAATGGCCCAAGGTTTCTTGGTCTATATAATGTTTTTCATAAATCTGCTGTATTAATGAACACAATTTTTTATTTAAGTTTCTAACAGTTTTTCATGTGCAAGTATTTTTTGTTCCTCTAATTTCTCTCTTAATCTTTTTGTATATCTTCTGTCTGGAAATTCTGGGCTTCTTGAATAATACTAACAATACATTTCTTTCTTGTCATCAGTATCCACTCTATCATCTTTATAGTTCTTTTTTGGCCTATCAATTTTTGTGAATTTTATGGACTACTACTTCCTTCTACAACAAGGGGGCCATCCTCCCCTCGGCATGGCATGGCCCCATTGTGGGAATGTTTCCATATTTTGAGGGTTCCACACTGTCATTTTTTCCAGTCCTGACAGCAGTGCGTCTACCAGGATTGGACACTTATTTATCTTGGGTCTTATGCACCCAGCCATTTTTTTTTAGTTTTTAACCTACTTCTGTCCATGATGTATTCTATATAAAATACAGTCTATATATCAGTGTCACCTTGGTGAGATTTTGTGAAAAACAGGGTCCACCTCATGAAGGTAGTCACCAAGACATGAGGATGAATTTAATTCCAGAAATACTACTCTCCTTTGCTTGCTAATTTGTCATCTCTCCATTCAGACCCCTCAGTATGAGCGTGCTATTGATATATTTAAGGCTTTGATATGTGATGGTGTAAACCTTGGCTCTATATGATTATCACCGTTGAAATGACACCCCGACCCCATGTGCAAAAATGGGAAAAAGGGGTAGTGGCTAGATAGTTGGATTTAGAGGAGAAATGTTAGGAGTTTTTTTCTAGAAGTTATGTTAGCCTTTTAAGTAATGACGAGTACAACAAGATGACTTACTTTTATCTACTCCAAAATTACATCTGAACTGTAAGAAAAAAAATGGAAGCCCAGTTGCAGCAGTTATTTCCAAATGTGTGTAGAGGTCTAAGCAATAATTAGAATAATTTTGTTATTTTACTTCCCTCATATATACACTATTTTGAGTACTTATGGAAAAATTAATGACTGTGGTATGGCAAACTAACACATTTTGGCTAAGTATAGATATTGATAGCCTTCATACTAATATTATGCACAGATATTGAATAGAAGTACACACAAATGTATGTGTGAGAGAACTGAAGATAGTCATTTATGTGACTTCATGGAATTTTGTCTTACTAATAATTATTTCCAGTTTAATGGTGACATGGCTTAAATAAAAAATGGACAACCATGGGAGCACATTTTGCCCTACTTTTATATGTTTTGATCTAATTTATTGTTGCTCATTCCTCTATCTACAGAAGACGAATAGGTGGGGTAGTTCGTTTAGATGCTTTATTACACAGAAACACATCAGGATGGATAGCAACATCATAAAATATAAACAAACCGATTAACAGACAGACCTTACATACATGCATGCTCACATCTCAACAACTTACTACAAAATGGCAGTCAGGCTCACACATGCTCAGTATTTATATACTTGTGTAAGCCCTTGAATGCCTTCTTAAAGATACATACACACACATTGATCTACAGTTATGTTATTTTATGTGGTTGTTTGAGGAATGTTATGTGCGTTCAGGATCTTTTTAAACACTAAGTTGCTATGTACTTTCAATATACATGAGTTATATTTGTTATTTAGAGGTAAAGTGCATTTCAGGGTAACACATAAATGAGGGGTATTAACACTACATGATGAGATCTGATGGGTGACAATCCACGTCCCCTCTCTCTGAAAAAAGTCACACATTATCCCTCTGCAGAAAGGAGGAAATTCAACACATGTTAATAACTTTAGACTGATAGCAATATTATCTCCTCTTGCCAAAATACTTGAAAAATGTATTAAAAAACAATTTAGATGATCTCCTGCAGGAAAAACTCTTATCTCCTGTGTGACGATGTGAGGTATTGCCATCAGTGCCAGGGAGAATAGGGCAGTGTATGTGTAACATATGCCAGCATAGTTAGCTGGAGTTTTGTAAATAATTTTGTCATTTGACTATCATACTGACTTGTACAGATGAAGCCGCGTTGGTGCAGCGATAGCATTGTCGCCTCACAGCAAGAGGTACTCCCGTTCGATTCTCGGCTGGAGCGCCTTCTGTATGGAGTCTGCATGTCCTCCCCGCAGTCGAGTGGCTTTCAAAAGACATGCGTGAATGGGCATGCCTTAGTTGAAAGTTGGCGTTGAGCTTGCAACTCGGCGCCATAAAAATCTACTGCCAATCATTAGCGGACCGGAGTTCCTCTGTGGCGACCCCTAACTGGGAAAAGCCAAAAGAAGAAGAAGACTGACTTGTACAGATGCTTGTGTTAAAAATGTATTAACAGTGTTATAACTGATTAAATATATATGTTTAAACAAAAATTTCTGGAAGGGAAGAGTAAAAGTTTTTGAAATTGTTCTATAATTTTCAAATACTGCAACAGATCTTAGCAAAGCTCTGAGTGTGTATTGTACCACAGTTATGTGATCAAATGTGATGTCATTCCATAACCAGCACTGAGAGGATGGATCTCCCACAGCAGTTTGTTTTCTTTTCTTTTCTTTGGAACATGATATAAAGATCTTATCACAGTTAGTTGAGTTAGTTTAGTTCAGTTAGTTTGAAGCTTATCACCTTGCCTTGTGGAAGTAAGCATCTCAGGATCTAATCTTGCTGTATTAATTAAGTCAGCTATGAAACACTTATTCTTTAGACAGACAGGAAATACAGTGAGATTAGTTAAGTACTGTTTTTCTGTATCTTTTTGAATCTGTGTTATTTTTATTTCTCCTGTTATTGAAACTCTGGTGTTTGTTGCACTTAGATATTTAGTATTCTCTTGTTTTCTATTTTATTATTTATTATTAAATATTTTATATTTTTCATTGTGGCTGGTCTTTTAGAGAATATTTTTAATGTCTTGAGAGTACTTGTGTTTATTTTAGTGATGCCTTGGCCACTCTGAAAAGCCTGACTGCTTTGGTTACACTCTACCATTTATGTTAGTATTTATTTTACTCAGTATAATTGTATACCCTTGTAAGAGCCTGAGAGTGGTTGATTGGTGGCAGTATGGTTACCTTATAGTCTGGGCAGAAGGGGTACAGTTAGTAAATCTGTACCAGCCTTTCCTAGGAGAGTGTGTGTGTGTGTGTGTGTGTGTGTGTGTGTGTGTGTGTGTGTGTGTGTGTGTGTGTGTGTGTGTGTGTGTGTGTGTGTGTGTGTGTGAAAATCAAATACCCAAGTGTGTCAGCTACTTGGAACTAGGGCACAGTGCTCCAAAGTGAGTCTTGTTTGGGATCTGGAGAGACAGAGAGTCCAGTCCCAGGTCTGAAGCATGTTCCCTGCATGCTCTTTGGGGAAATTGTGCTTGAGGCAGAGAGCTGCATTTAAAAATACTGTGAATTATCTCACTGGTGTCAGTGGTGAGGATTGAGGCACCTTGATTACTGGTCCAGGGTAGAGAGGCCATCACACCCTATGCAACATGGATTCCATCTTTCCCATAGTACTAGCACTGCCCTATTAAGTTATGTAGATACTGTCAGTTAAGCTAGAGGTAATGGCAAACTAGTCTCTGTTTTATTTCTAGATTTGTCTAAAGCCTTTGGCACAGTTTGTCACAGCAAACTTCTACTTCAAATGTCCTCACTAGGTCTCTCTCAGTCCATCCTTCTGTGGCTCAAAAGCTACCCGTACAATAGGTATCAGTCAGTAAAATGGTACTCCACTCTCTCTCCTTACCTCCCAGTCACCACCAGTGCACCACAAGGCTCTATTTTCACCAACACCCTCTATACATCTACAGAACAGGCCACCCTAAGACAAGACAGAGATTACTCCACTCTCATTTGCACATCTGACAATGTGGTACACCTCCAAAAAATTACTCAGAAAGCTTTAACAACGACTGAAACATGGCTTCATAACTCACAACTCATGCTAAACCCAGAAAAGACCAAACAACTACTTTTTCCCCAAATCTCTCTCATGGAAAAATGATAATACAGCCACTGATGTCACTTCTCATAGCAAACTGTTAGGGTGATAGTGGATGATAATCTTGCATTTGACCAGCATATGCAAAATTGCATAAGAAAAACTCATCAAAAACTAGGGATGCTTTACAGAGCCAAAAACGTTCTCACTGATGCAACTAAAGCTACACTTGCACTACGTATCTCTTCCCCACTCTTCTTTATTGTGCTTCTGTCACTACTAACCTCCAGACTTCACAAAAATTAAAACTTTGCAGTGCATACCCCTTTCAGAATCCACCACTGTATAGCACTGAAAAGCCTAAATTGGTTAGAACTGCCACATCAACTAACATATACAATTATTGTCAATTATCTTCTGCACTTTTGATTTAATGTCTTAATCTGTACAACTGTTTTTACTCTCCTTTTTGTTGTGTGATAGAGCTCAGTATTGGTTACTGTTACCCTCAGTTTGCAGTGAAATCGTTTGTCTGGAGGCCTATCTGTTTTCTCTGTGGGGGAGAGTGAATAGGACTGGTTTAATCTAGCTAGCGGCATTCCTACAAAACTGTTATTCTTGATTGGATAGGTTTCTGTTTCTCTACCTTTAATAGCCAGTGTTTTAAATCAGATATACCTATTTGCTGAAGCTGTTCTAAGCTGCAGAAAGAGTGATCTACTGCCTACTGTGATATTGGGAAAAGATAAGTGTTTATTCTCAATTATCTTCTGCACTATTGATTTAATATTTCTGTAATCTGTACAATTGTTTTTTTCCTACACCCCGCCCAGTTCTTGTGGTGGTCTTAAGTCTTGGTGGCTTTGAGTTGCCTGCCTCTGGTATAAAGTTGATAATGGACACTCCCCCGCAGTCACATTACATCAGCTCATTCTACTATTTATAGTGAGAACTTAGCAAAGGCCCACCCATACCTCACAAGTGTACCTCATTACGAGGAACGTACCTCATTTGGGGTCTTAAAAAGTTCACGTTTCTCGAAGTTCCGCAAAGTTCCAGATTGAAAGACTTTGTCACACATTCAGTGTTAGGAATTTTTTTTAGTGAAATCCATTGTAAATAGAAATTAATCATATTAGTTCATTAAAAGATCTTCTTTATAAGTCAAACCAGCATATTTTAACCATCCTATGACCTTCCTAGTTGAAGTTGTTAGTAAGCCATTAGCATGTGTTCCATATTTTGCCCATTTGTTCCACATTATGAGGGCTAGTGTTCCTCATTTTAGAGATTGAAAGTTGAGAGCTATGGGCCCACCCCTTTAGTTTCTGAATATTGAATTATCTCATTATATTCTGTCTCTTCACTTTCTACTAAAAAAAAAAAAAACAAACAAACTGTTTCTTGCCTTTCCTGGAACTAGTGTAGTCCAGATACAGATTTGTTGTATCCAGGACTGTTTGTAAGCTTCTGAGCAGTGCCAAAAAGTCTGCTCTTCAAATTTCCTATTAGATCTGCTAGTTCTCTCCTCTCCTGTACTTTTACTAGCTTATTAGTCTAGCACTTTACCAGACTTCTTGTAGCAATTATTGTAGCACACAAAAGTACTACCAACACTAAACATTATACAAGAAAACAGCTCCAGTACTTATTATTAATGCCCACCCCTCCAGGCATGTCTAAAGGTCAGTTCCCTATGCTTTCTCCTATTAACCTGGTGATCTTGGGCATCCAGAGGCAATGTAGCAACTGCCTCATGTACACTGACAACCCTCACCTCTTACCTCCAACACTCAGACTTGCGAGAGATGCACTTGTATATCTAAACTGTAAGCCACACACTCTCCAGCCATGACCGGAATAGCTGGTCAAGAGGAGAAGGTCAACACTTGCACCACACTAAATAGAACACATAGCCCTCCAGAACACACACCAGCACTGCCCTCACATAAAAACACAAACCACACACCCACCTTCACGGAGGCTCTCAATAAAAATCTACCCAGACAGGAGAGACCTCCAAGACAGAAATGCACTCAACCACCTCAACACAACACTAATCACGAGACACATAACTCTCCTAAACAGTGTGCCACTCAACCAAAGCTCCTAAGGCAAAAAAGCATGCTCAACACTAGTCATTGGTGACTCGATAGTGAGGCACACTGATGTCCCACTCACTAGGTTGAATAAGAAGAAAGTAACAGTCAGCTGCCTGTCAGGTGCCAGGATCTGCCACATAATGCACGCACTCAGGTCCCTCAACAACAGGTACAAATATAACTCTGTCATTGTACATGTGGGTGTGAATGACCTGAGACGTACCTCCCTGGACTACATGAAAAGAGACATGGAGGAGCTCTCGGATTATGTAGCCCAGATGAGTATGACCCTAGCCCTGAGCAGCATCCTACCATCACCCAGAATGATACCACAGTACAAGCAGAAAATGATTGATTTCAACAATTGGCTAAGTTTCTGGTGTCATTCTAAGGGGATTCAGTATCTGTCTGCCTGGGATGACATGATTAACAAACCTCGATGCTTTGCCAGAGATGGCCTGCATCTGTCATCCCTGGGCTTCCGGATACTGGCCAAGGCTCTTGCCAACCCTATAATGCCTTTTTTAGGTGGTGTTCCAAAGACCAAATCATGACTCTAACAGCTACAAACAAATGCAAACTGAGGGTCATGCTGCTCAATGCTAGAAGTCTAAACCTCACAATGCACTCACTCGAAGCATCCTTAAAATGGAGAACATCGACATTCATGCTGTAACAGAGACTTGGTTCAAGGCAGCAGAAAACACCCCTGCACTACCAGGCTATAACTCATTCCACACCTTTCGGCCCCAAAACTTGGACAAAAGCGCCAAAGGCAGTGGTTTCATATTCATAAAGGATGTGTACACCTCCACACTGGTAGCCCAACATAACGCATTAGAGATACTTCAGGTGCAGCTAACATTGGGTAAGACAGCGATTCAGGTCATAGCCTGCTATAGGTCCCCAACCATGACCCAAAACTTACACTCCACGTTCCTAAGCACCCTTTGATATCCCTCATCAAATCCTCTAAAGCTAGCTATGAAAACAGAATTGCAGCAGATAGTAAAGGTAACCACAAGGCCTTCTATAGTTATGTAAAGAATCTCCACAGCAATACCCAGATTTGCTCGGAGCTGTTGCACAATGGCACCTCCTATACCAAGCCAACAGATATTGCCAATATACTGGTGAACAGATTCAGTGCCAACTTTACCCCCCCCCCAAAGGACCAGTCACTATACCAGTAGATTGCCAGATACCCAGTATTACTGGTGCACAGGTTAAAATAACACTGTCCAAGGCCAAGAATACAGCTTCTATGGGACCTGACAATATCCCTGGCTGTGTTCTACATGAACTACAGAGTGAACTGGCACCTCACCTGTGTGCTGTTCAGTCACAGCCTCACTTCAGGGTTTGTCCCTACCAAATGGCGCACTGCTACAGTCATCCCTCAACACAAAGGAGGTGCAACTACAGACCCTGGGAACTATCGCCCCATTAGCCTGACAAGTCTGATATGCAAAGCTATGGAATGCATCATCATGGACCTAATAAACAAGGATATAGTGAATCTCCAAACTCTGGATCCCACATGGTTTGGTTTTGTGAAGGGTAGATCATGCCTGCTCAACCTGGTTGACTTCTTTGAGACAGTCATCAGAGCTGAGGATGAAGGCAAGGTGGTTCATACAGCCTACCTTGATCTGGCCAAGAACTTTGATATCATTCTCCACTCAGGAATTGTAGAAGAACTCACTAAGCTAGGCATCAACCCCTATATCACTAGGTGGGTTGCAAACTGGCTCACAGATAGAACCCACAGTGTGAAAGTAGCTGACTCCAAGTCAGACTGTGGACCAGTCACAAGTGTTTGGTATCTACTTCTCTGAAGTCCAGGCCAATATGAACGGACTCTGGCTGACAAAGTTCACAGACAATTGCAAGTTGGGAGCCATAATTAACTAATCAAGTGATGATGACATCCTACAGAAAGGCCTCACTGAGACCAACAACTGGTGTCAGAACCATGGCTTTAAGCTCAATGTCAAATAATGTGCTGTCATTCCCTTTGACCTGGTTCCCATGACTTATCACATCGATGGTAGTCCACTGAACACAGAAGGTGTCATAAGAGATCTGGGAACACAGGTTGAGAGAGACATCTCTTTTGACCACCACTTTGTCACTGTGGTCAGAAAGTCCTTCTATGTGGCACATCTCATTACTAAGGGTTTTGCATCCAGGAAGAAAGAGGTCATTGTCTCCCTCTACTCTTCCCACATTGGGCCAATCATCGAGTACAGTGCCCCATTTGTCATGTACCTCACTAGACACCTGCAACAACTGGAGAGGCCGCAAAAGTACCTCACAAAGAGGATCCTAGGCCTTAAACATTTGTCCTATATGGACAGACTCAAAAAACTCCAACTGACCCAGCTCTGTTAGAAATGCTACATCTAAAGAAATCTCAATCCCTCCACACTACACTATCCAGAGACCTCAACCTCATTACCACAATCAACAGAACAAGCTGGAGGGACAGGTTCATAACCCAGAGACTGCCCATGCTATGGGATAGACTTCCCATACATGTCAATCAGAGTGCCTCACTGGCCCTCTTCAAGAGAAATCTTGATGAGTGGATGGGAAATAAAAAACTCATCCCGAGGATCACTCCAGTGGCTCTACTGGCTCTACTCGACAGAGGCACTGGTAACTAATGATGCTAGGGTAGTCCTATGGGCTAGGCATGTAAAGGCTCCAGGGCCATTAGCCTAGTACACACCTATGAACCTATATACAACTTCTTACCACCTATAAAATTATACAGCATTCATCTGCCTGTCCAGCACTAAAAAACATCTGCACAAATATGTTCCCAGACCGTCATTGCGATCCATTGACGAAAAACTCCTGTCCGTCTACAAGCCTAGCAAATTGCTGGGCGTTGTCTGTACTGAGACTCCTTACCTGCATCCATCAAGTCTATACCCTCCCTTTCATCTTTCAAAATTGCTCTGAAAGACTTCCTAACTAAAATCAGACTCTGTTCTTGCTCAAATCCAGGATAAACCATATCCCTAAATGTGAACAAGTATCTTTTCATTCCTTAACTTCCTTACTCTCCCTTCTTCACTTACTTCCTTTCTATAAATATACCATAAGCCTGTTTTTCCCTCATCTCATATTGCAAATCCTATTTGTATTAGGCTAAATAATCTTTGCTTTCTCTACAAACTGTCTAAAGCTTCTCTGAATATTAAATGATTGTCATATATTTTGTATTGATTTTTAACCAGTTTTTATATTATGTCTAATCTGTTATAATTATTTAAACTGCAAATGTTTTTTGCTTTATTTTTGAAGATTGTAAAATTGTTGTTCTTAAAATGTTTTGTAGTAGTTTAGAGCTTTTCTCCCCAGGCCTCTGCTGAAAATGGGCTTCTACCCAGTCGGACTTTCCCAATAATTAAATGTCAATAAATAAATTGAGTGTGGAAGAGTTCTTGCATGACAACAGATTTGGACTTAGTTTTTCATGAGCCACAATAACTTTATTTATTTATTTATTTTGGATGTAGTACTAACAAAGATACTGGTCCACTATGAGTGCAGTATGCTTGTTAGAAAACCCACCAACCATAAAACTCTTTGACATGCTTCCAGTCACATCCTGCTCATGTCCATAAAGGCTCTCCCTTATGAAGAATTGTTATAGGCAAAGAGGGCATGTAGTGACAGGGTTCTTTGGCAAAAGTTAGACATCATCATTAGATCTTTGCATTGTGAGTACAACACATATTTAATGAATGAAATGTATAATAAAGTGTCATTTGCGAACAGAAAAGTTATGAATTATAATTGTTTTTAGGAAGAAGATAGGAAATTGTATAGTATTGTTATAGAATTTAATAATTTTACAGGGAAAATAGTACATGTGATAGAAGGCTGGGAATTTCTCAGACAACACTAGGAATTGGGAGCTAAGATATGCATTTCATATACCAGAAGCAAAAATCTGATGGATTATTTAGTTATAATTAAAAGAAACATAAGACAGACATTTTTCGATTATGTATAATTACAAGAAACAGAAAGTAGGCATTTTACAAAAAAGAGCATGAAAAGAGACACCTTCTCATTCAGGAATCTGTCCATATATTGTTCTTCAGTTTAACTACTTTAATGGCAAGAATGTTGAAGTTGGTTATTATTACACATGCTCTACATGAAAAGTTATTGATGCTCTTAAATTTGCATGTGATTTAGTGCATATTGATGGGGATGATTTTGTATTAAAAGCAACCATATTAAAGCATGTGATGCATTCAGACAGGGAGGTTCATACCACTGCACACTATTTGCTAAAAAAAAAAAAAACATTGTTTATTTTAAATTTTGATACACTGGTACCCAGGGAACATAATAATAAATGCTGTTGGAAAAGCTAATGACAATGAAATATGGTGCTGTTGCATTAACATTTTTATAGAGTCATACTGTATTTTTTATTTATTTATTACTATTATATAGCTGCGGTGGTACGCGGTAGCGTTGTTACCTCACAGCAAGAGGTTCTCCAGTTCGATTCTCGGCGTAGCTTGGGAGTGCCTTCTGTGTGGAGTCTGCATGTCCTCTCCGTGGTTGGGTAGCGTTCGAAAGACATGCATGCGTAAATGGGCGTGCCTTTGTTGAAGGTTGGGCGTTGAGCTGACACCTCGGAGTTTCGTAAAATCTACTACCAATCATTAGCGGACTGGAGTTCCGCTGTGGCGACCCCATACAGGGAAAAAGCCGAAAAGACAAACAATAGTGGGACAGTCACTCAGTACATACTTTATGATGAAGACCTGAAGCAGGTACTAGGAAAAGGAAGTGATATAAGAGAATGCTATATAAGAAGCCACATTTTCAAAATGATGTAAACTAAACATCATAAACAAGGGGTTTATCACATAAGGTGAGATTAGGCAGAGGATTAAGGAAGGGAGGTCCGCTCTCTCTAGAAATCTTTATTTTGACTATAAAGAAAATAATAAAGAGAATAAACAGACAGGTAGCAAGCTGGGGGAAGAGGCAAGAGTCGTATAAACCTGTTTGCTGATATCTGCATGTTACTCTTGGAGGATATCTGATCAGAAAGCTGGTTCAACTGGGCATCAGCAATCCACTATGGAAATGGATTCTGGGCTTTCTTATAGATAGACCCCCAGAAAGTGTGCCTAGGCAAGAATACATTGGAAAGCATCAGCCTGAACATTGGAGTCCTACAGGGATGTGTCCTAAGCCACCTGCTTTTCACCATGCTAACCCGTAACTGTACTGCCAAGCACAGCTCAAACCATATCATCGAATTTGCAGATGATACAACAGTTGTGGGCCTCATCAGGAATCATCATCCCTACATACAGGAGGTGAATCAGTTCATAAGTTGGTGTTATGACAATAATCTTGCACTAAATGTCAACAAGACCAAATAAATAATTGTGGACTACAGGAAGAGCAACAGAGAGCACTCTCCACTCATAATCAATGAAGAAACAGCTGAGAGAGTAAAAAGCACAAACTTTCTGGGGGTGCACATTGCAGAAGGCTTGACGTGGTCAGCCAACACAAATGCCATCATTAAGAAGGCGCACCGGCTTCACTTCTTGTAAAGGTTGAGGAGAGCAAACCTACCATCAACACCTCTCACAACCTTCTACAGGGGCACCATCGAAAGTATACTGACAAACAGCTTTACAGTACGGTATGGAAGCTGCACTGCTTTCAAGCACCAGTCCTTCCAGAGGGTAATGAAAGTGGCTGAGAGGATTATCACAAACTCCCTCCCATCCATACAAGACCTGCACATGTCCAGGTGTCTCAGCAGGTCAAGGAAAATAACAAGGGATAGCACTCATCCAGCTGTTCTCACATTTAATGTCAGGAAGGCACTTTCAATGCATACGCTGCAAAACCATGAAATTCAGAAACAGCTTCTTTCCACTAGCCATCAGGTAAATGAACTCCAGGAACAGTTACCAATTCACACTGGACATTAAGGTGGTAATCCAACAATACTGAAAAGTCTCAATAGTGCAATATGCAACAGGTTCTTACCGTCGCCCAGACAGCAAAGTCAGCATTAATCAAACTGAATCGTCTTACTGTGCAGTATAAATGTAGACCTTAAATCAATCGCTTAAGTGAAATTTTTTCCAGTGAAAATAAGCTAATAACCTAGTAATGAGTGGCAATCTGTTAAAGCAGTGCAATAATGCAAGTATTTATTATTGTTGTGTTTGTCATCTGTGTCAATAGAATTCTATGTATTATCATCATGTTAAATGTAGTCTATGTATTGTATGCACATTGAGTCCAAAGAAACATAATTTTGCCTGGTTTGTACTTGTGCGAATCGAAGTGACAAAGTTTACTTTGACTAATATAGAAGAAATGCTACCAAAAGTGGAAAAGATTTTTGAAAAGTTTGTAAAAGAATCAGGATTGGTATATCATGTCAAGAGAAAAAAAATTCACATGTCATGATTTAAGGCATTTATTCAAAGATTTTGCCCAAAGCTCACCCTCCTTGAAGTTATTATGAAAACATACTTTTAAAACCAACAGCAGTTTCCAACTTGGATGGGTTAAACTGTTGATCATTTCTCAGGGTTAGTGAACTTATTTCTAAGGGTTCCTGATACTGCAGTAATTCTGACTTTTGTTGTAAATCATTTGTTACTGCACTTGAGCTCAAAACCAGTTTGTTTTACATTAAGAGGGTTCTTTTGCACTCTGGTGGGAGCAGAGCTGAATTCAATCCATCCAAGTTGGAAACTGCTGAAGGAAGGTTTATTGTGTTTTTATCGGATCTTTATCTTTATCAGATCTGCTAAATCTAGACTGCATTGTTACACCTGAGCACTATTCCAGCCATTGTACATTAGGAGGGCCCTGCCAGTGGCCTTGTATAGAGACTAGTCTGTAGTCAGTTGGCTATCCTCAGCCTGAGCACTGGCTTTGTTCCAGCAGAGTGGAGACAGCAACAGTAATCCCCTTGCACAAAGGGGGTCCATCAACCAACCCTGAGAACTATAGACCCATAAGCCTAACCAGCCTTATCTGTAAGGCCATAGAAAGAATCATCATGGACCTTATCAACAAGGACATAGGCAAACATGATCTACATGGAAAGACTGAAAGTCCTGCCACTGTATTCTGTATCCCACAGGCTGCTGAGGGGCAACTTGTGCCTGGCCTACAGAGCATTCTCTGACACAGCCCTAATGGAAATACTGCACATCTGAAAATCAAATGGGACAAGAGCCACTCATTCTAGGGGTCTCAGCCTAGCATGTGACATTAACAGAACATGCTGAAGTTATCTGTGATGCCTGTGCACTGGCCCAGTAATCAAGGAGCCTCAATCCTCACCACTAACACCAGTGAGGGGCGTCCACATTGGGAAGGATAACAAGTACACACACAGTAAAGTACAATTTCCCTTAAGAGCACACAGAAATCACAGTCAATCTGGGGCTGGTCTCTCCCTTTCTGTTCAGATCCCCAATAAGACGCCCCACTGGCACAGCTATAGGGTCCAGATCTCAGCCTAGTGGTCAAGCTAAAACCTCCAGTACCTTCTCTGTCCATCCATTGCTTTGTGTCCCTGCCCAAGTAGCTGACAGACTCACACTTTAACATATGAGTTATATAAAAACACGCAGACACTCCTGGGGAAGTCTGGCACAACTCCAGCTATGACCCTTCCTGCCAGGCTATAAGGTAGTAATCACTGCCACCCACCACTAATAAGGCCCTTACCAAGGGGTTTCCAATTATTACTGTGCAATATTATTATCCAAATGGTAAGTGTGACTGAGCAGCAATACTATTGCAGTGGCTTTGTACAGTATCAATATATATGTGCAATATACTCTAGAGCTTAAATTATCTCTGCACAAAACAGTAACAGTTGAAAGGTTTAAAAATATATAATAATAAATAATAAAAACACAAGACAATACTTCTTACTATACAGGGCTAATCAAGAGTTCAAACATCACAGGAACATAATTAAAATAATACAGTAGAATACTTCTGACATAAATATAGAAAACAGCCACTTTAAACTTACTATTTTCTATTTCTTAAGAGAAACACTAAAGTCTAAGATCCTACTTACATACAGACAGAGCAAAGCAAGTGCTGATGAGTGGTCAGTTCTGAAGACAAATGCAAAATGCTCTCTCTCTGTCTCTGAGAAAGTCCTTTAAATTGATAATACATCCTGCTGACTCATTTTAGATTACATCATTCTTAACAATTCTCTGGTTTCCCAGACTAACAGAAACTCTACATCAACATTTCTTAGTAAGCTTGTACCTGGTCAGGAAACTACAGCAATTAAAGACATTTTATATGTAAAATCTAGCAATTAACTCTAGTTTCAAAATAAAAGAAAGAATCTGCTGGTTCAGACACCACGGCTCTGAGCCCTGAGATCAAAACAGTCATAAAATGCTTGACTTATCAGCTTTCTTACAGCAGAGTGCACTGTTGTTACATTTTTGCAGTCCAACATCCAATACAGTATTTTCATATTTAAGAGAACAAGATTGTGGCTTATATTACTATTTACAAGTGACAGAATTATTTACAAAAATCTTACCTAGCTAGGCTGGCAGCCTTCACGTATCTTCACATTATTCAGTGTGCTAAACATTGAATAAAGGGTTAAAATAAATTCAGCTGTAAATAAGCTAAGAGTGTGTGAAATGGTGAATAAATGGTTAAAATAAATTATGCTTTAAATAAGCTAAATAAAAGTGTTAGATAAACTCAGTATCTGTTTAGCAACACGTGAGCAAATAGCAAGTTTGTGGTCAAAGTCTAACATAAAGAAAACAACTGAAACTTGACCAGGAAAGAACTGTGTGACAAAAACAACTGTGTGGCAAAACAGCTCTTGGAGCAAAGGAAACATCTGGTTGGTGGGCCTCAGAGAAGCCAACAGTATTCCTTGTAAAAACAGTATATAAAGACTGTTAAAAACAAGCTGTGTTAGGGTATGTAACTCAGGTTCTGAGGTAAATGGAGAATGAAAGGTTATCATCTATATCTGTGTTGAGAAGCTAATTTTGTACATTAAAGCTGTAGCTGTAACAGTACAGTATAGAAATAAGTTATTAGTAACTGTGCATATGTTAATATAGTACAATGATGCAAAGTATATTTTCTTATCCACATGCAAACTGCAAGACTCTGTGTCTTATCCAGACTTTGTTTTCAGCAGTAAATGGCCAACAAGACTTTGTGTTTAAATCAAACTTTGGTTCCAGCAGCAGCATTATAATTAATTTTTCAGTGGTGATCCTGCCAGGAGTTTCCAGATGTCTGAATCTGGAGTGAGATTGCCATGCAGAAAGGTCACGGTACAATAAATTCTCCAGTTCAGTGAATTCCATGGTTTCAAATCTGCAACTGCCAGTTTCGTTTCACCAGCTTTTCAAATGACTATGGAAAATTTTCCAGCCATCTACAATACAGAAGTCTGATCACCTGTCTGTTTTTAAATGGTAAGATTTTTTTTTCTATGTCACATACAGTATGGATGCCATTAAGGACTGTAGTAAAAAATGTAAACAGAGCTTTACTCTTAATGTATCAGAAGAAACAGACAAAATATGGGACAAAATGGAATGTTGGTATACACAGCTCATTAGTAAATGTAAAACCTTACTAGGGCAAGTTTACACACATGCACTATGCAGATGGGTTATAACATTTGATTGGTATCTCAAACAAAAAAGTGTTGTGTGACAGTAAATGTTTATTGTGTGAATCATGTGAAACTGCTTTCTGTGTACAGTGCCACACAAATACAGTGCAGGAAATTGTTCAAAAGTTAAACTGTAAAGAAAACCCCTTTAATGGTGAACAACCAGAAAAATATAATATGCTTACATTATATCCAGATGTTAAACAGTTCTGTTCTGTCACTGCACTAATCTCAGAATTAGAACAGCAGTCAGATCAACTACTGACAGAATCTCCTGTACTGCTCCCTTTAAAGATTATGTGCAAAAGTGTAATCAAGCCACTGCTCAGCACACAACAGATAAAGACAGGGACAAGGTTTATGATAAATTGACAGGAGAATTTAATACATTTTTAAAAATTCAAACAGGGTGAGTTCAAGAAGTTCAAAAATGATGTATAAGAACTCTGTCAAAAGTGCATAGGTTGCCCTACAATCAACAAAAGAGTCTACTAAAAAGTATCATAAAACCTGTAAAAAGCTACAAAAGGAAATATCAGATCTTTGGCAACAGTTACAGGATAAAGAAAATCTGTTTAGTGATGTTCAGGATAAATTAATACATGGTAATATTTAAATAAAAGAGTTAAAGGAGGAATTGCAGAGCACAAAACCAGTACAAGTCATAGAACAGGGAACCACTGCAGAGCTGCATATACAATTCAGACTATTACAAAGTTTCACAGGATAAACCATGCGACTAACCCAGTAACAATAAAGGCTCTCCTCCGTATACAGCAAACAAAAGCAGTTCTACATTCTATTACAAAATTTACCACAGTGGAATGATGTGTGGACAAATGCCTTACTCAGATGTTCATAGGTTTATAGGTTGGTACTAGGCTATCTGCCCTAGGGCCTATACAAGCCTAGCCATAACCATGCCCTGACTATTTCTTCCCAGAATATTTACTACCCTGGTCCCTTGTCTAGCAGGGTGACTGATGTGATCCCCGGGGTGAATTTCCCATCTCCCATCCAATTGTCAAAGTTCCTTTTGAAGAGGGCCAAAGAGACGCTCAGCTTGACATGTATGGGCAGTCTATTCCAGAGTATGGGGAGTCTCTGGGTAAGGAAGCTATCCCTCCAGCATGTTTTGTTCATTGTGATGACCAGGTTTAGATGCCTGGAGCATGTTGCTCTGAGAGATTGGGATTTCTTTAAGTGTAGCATGTCCAACAGCACTGGGTTTGACATGGCCTTGTATGCTAAGCAGAGATTGCCTCTGAGTAGGCGATATGTGACAGAGTATAGCTGGAGTTTTTTTAGACGGTCACCATAGGGCATCTGCTTTTGGCCTGTGATTCTTTTAGTGAGGTATTTCTGTGGCTTTCCAGTTGCTGCAGATGTCTTGTGAGGTACATACCAAATGGGGCATTGTACTCTGTAATGGGTCTAATGAGGGATGAGTACAGTGGGACAATGACCTCCTTTTTTCTGGATGTAAGCCCTTAGTGATGAGGTGTGCCACATAGAAGGATTTCCTGACTGTTGTGGCTATGTGGTTATCGAAGGTGAGACCACTGTCCACCTGTGTCCCTAAGTCCCTTATCATACTTTTAGTGTTTAGTGTACTGCCACTTATGTGCTAATTCATGGGTACATGGTTTTTCCCAAAGGGGATAACCATAGATTTCTTGGCATTGGGCTTGAACACATGGCTCTGGCACCAAGCATCTGTTTCTGTAAGGCCCTTTTGTAGAATATCCACATCATTTGGGGATTCAATAATTGCTCCCAGTTTGCAGTCATCTGGGAACTTTGTTAGCCAGATTCCCTTAGTGCTGGCCTGTACTTCAGAGAAGTAGATGCCAAACAAGAGCAGTCCCAGGACTGAACCCTGAGGTACTCCACTTGTCACTTGTCTGGAGTTGGATTTTGAGTTGGCTACTTTTACAATGTTGGTTCTGTCAGTAAGCCAGTTGGCAACCCATTGAGTGACATAGGGATTAATGCCCAGCTTAGTAAGTTTATCTGTGATTCCAGAGTGAGGGATGGTGTTGAAGGCCTTGTTGAGGTCCAGATAGGCTGTGTGGACCACCTTACCTCATCCATGGCTCTGGAGACTGATTCGAAGAAGTCAATCAGGTTGAGGAGACAAGATCGGCCCTTTATGAAACCAAACTGGGTGGGGTCCAGTGTTTGAAGGTTGCCAATGTCTTTGCTTATAAGTTCCATGATAATGCGTTCCATGGCTTTGCAGATCAGGCTCATCAGACTGATTTGACTATAGTTCCTGGGATCCAAGGTGGATCCCCCCTTGTGGAGTGGGATAACTGTAGCTATGCGCAACTCACTGGGCACGAAGCCTGAGGTGAGGCTATGATTAAACATGACACTTAGGTGTGAGGTGCCAGTTCATTTTGTAGTTCATGTAGTACACAGCCCAGGATGTCATCTGATCCCATGGATGCTGTATTCTTAACTTTGGAAAGTGAATTTTTTACCTGTGTAGCCGAGATTACTGGAATTTGGCAATCTTTTGATATTGAGATGGGCCCTTTAGGGGGTGAGTGCGGGCTGAAGTTGGCACTGAATCGAACTGCCAGGATATTGGCAATATCCTTAGGATCAGTACATTTAATGCCATTCTGTTGTAGCTCAAAGCAGATCTGAGCATTGCCATTTAGATTCTTGACATAACTATAGAATGCCTTGTGGTTGTCCTTGGAATCTTTGGCAATTTTATTTTCTTAACTAGCTTTGGAGGATTTTATGAGGGATCTCAGCTTCTTACTGAGGCTGGTAAGGGAGACTTTTGCATCCTGGGATATTCCTCTTTTCTGCAACAGTTTCTTCCTTCTGTTGTATAGTTTGTTTATGGCAGGGGGCCACCAGATTGGGTTCCTTTTTTTGGAGGAGACCACCTCAGTTCTGTTTGGAATGGCATGATTCATGCACAAGTGGATGTGCTCGTACAGTGCCTTATTGTAGGATTCTGCAGTCGAACTTTCAGTTCCCATCTGCATGGGTGTCATAAAGTTTGTCACTTCTGACTTGAGTAGCATGAAGTTGGCTTTGGAGAAGTTTTTTATGGAGGTTTCCATACTGGGTGGTAGGGGTGGGATGTGGACATCAAGGGTGATTAGCTTATGGTCAGACCTGACCAAAGAGTAGGTGACCACTGGTGTGGAGCATCAATCTCCCATGTCGGTAATGACCAGGTCTAGGATATCTGAGCCCCTGGTGGGATTATGGATTAGTTGGTCCAGGGCGTTGGAATTTATGAATTCCAAGAACCGTTGGGCACAGGTGTTGGTGCCCGAGTAGTTTTTGCAATTAATGGCAGGGTAGTTGAAATCACCCAGTATTAGGGTGTTTGGTTGTATCTTAATATTTTCTAGTATGTTTAGAAAGGTGTAGTAAGAATCTTGGGGCATGGTGGGGGATCTGTAGCAATCTACAATTTGGATTGCAGTCTTACCTAGTGTTAGTTGCACCTGTAGAATTTCAGATGCATTGTGTTGGGCAACTAGCCTGGAGGTGTGAATATCCCTGGTGAATATGGACACTCCTCTGCCTTTAGTGCTTCGGTCCTGGTTTGGTGGCCGAAAAGTGTGGCAAGTGTTGTAGCCTGGTATTGCAGGGGTGCTCTCTTGAGCCTTGAACCAGATCTCAGTTACTGCACAGATATCGATATTCTCCATTTTTAGGAGTGCCTCGAGAGAGTGAATTTTGAAGTTTAGACTTCTAGCATTGAGTAGCATTACCTTCAGATTTTGCATGCTTATATCTGTTATGGTGGTGGTTTTGTCCTTTGAGCCTTGCCTAAAAAAACACTATAGGGGTGGCAAGAGCCTTAGCCAGTAACCTGAACCTCAGGGGTGACAGGTGCAGACCATCTCTGGCAAAGCATCCTGGTTTGTCAATCATGTCATCCCAAGCAGACAGATACAGGATCCCCTTTGAATGACATCAGAAACTTAGCCCAGTTGTTGAAGTCAATAATTTTGTCCTGATACTGTGGTATCATTCTGGGCGAAGGCAGGTTTTTGGATTTCATCTAGTTAAATCAGAATACCTATAAGTTAAATGATAAAGTAGGGTGTATGACCACTATTGTCATGGCATACACACAAGGGCAACCTCTCACAGCTAAGCTGTTAAATAATTTCAAAATCACCATCTCAGATAAATTAATGGAGCAAGCTGACCATTTTTAACTAGCATTTCAGATCATATATCAACGATTGGAAAGGGACATGCAACAAAAGGAAATACAAAAACAGTTAATACATTGTTTTCTAGAACAAGTAAAAGGGGTTCAAGGGGATATTAAGTGCATGTATGAAGAAACCTCAAATACCCTGACTGACTTAGTACAGAAGCTAATGAGGGGGACAGACTCTGGCTGATGATGGGACATTATACTCACACCATATCTTTGCATTAGGAGAAGGGAGTGGGCCATTTCAGGAAATTAGTGAAGTAAAAAAAACAGGGACAGCAATGGTGGTGTGACCAACCAGCAGCAGAAAGAGCTGTGTCTGCACCACTGGCTCCTGTTCCTGTGTCTGTAGCACCAGGACCACACAAAGGCAATGAACAAAAAACACCAACTTGTTTTTTTTTCTGTAAGAAAAAAGAGCATGTTAAGCAAAATTGTGATCATTACAAAGTGTGGCATAAGAAAAAGGAAGAATGGGGTGTATTTCCAAAAACAGAGCCAAAAGATTCACAAGACAAGTCAGAAAAACAGGTCAGTGCACAAAAACCTTACAATATTGGTAAAGACAGCTATAAGGGCCATCAGTACACAGGAAAAGGGGATGTATGTCTTGTAAATTTTCAGAGTTTCACCTGTAAATCCAAAATATTTGGTAGAACAGGCAGAAGGAATAGCTAGGCTACAATTAGAAAAGAAAATTGAAAAACCTAAATATGTAGATCACTCAGACACAGAGGAAGATGACAAACAAGAACATGTGGTGTGTCATACTGCATTTGACAATAAAGATGAGGATGAGTGGATCTCCTTACAATAGTGTGTGCCATCTCTACTCTGGTATATTTTCTGACTACTTTTAAAAGGGTCGAGATGGATGACCACTGATTGATATCCGGGTAGAGGGGTCACTGTGGCAAAATGCCTTAATAGACACAGGAGCAGCAGTATCCATCACAGACAGAGAGTTACTTGTAAATCCTATAAAAAAGGTTTGCATTTCAGCATTTAAGTGGCACAGGGTAATATGCAGTGAGTAGCCAAGATGTAGACATAAAGTTTCAATAAAAGAGACAGACATGGAAGGGTGCCTTTTTAATGTACCCATCTTGCTGAACTACCATTATTAGTATGGACATTTTAGGAACTTTTGGCATAATAATTGACTTGCCTAACAGTATTTTGTGGATAGGAGACAGGAAGAAAGGAGAAGGAGAAAAAAAGTGCAAGTTGCTGTGCAATCTCTCTACCTGAAAAACCTAACAAGCCTAGAGGATATGTAAATACAGACAGTGATGATGTGTGTCAGAATTTGCAACACCAGTTCCCAAACCTGTGGTCCAAGGGACTCAGTGACTGTGGAAAAGTAGAAATACCAGTAGGGGTGGGCAGTGATCAGGACTATATACCACCATTCCAAAAACAGTATCCCATTCCTAGGATGGAAGAAGAACATATGGAAAAATGTAGTGCAGAATGGGAAAAGGAAGGAATCATACAAAAAGACAACAGTCCCACAAATTTACCAATCTGGCCAGTCAAGAAAAAAAGATGTTAGTTACTGTCTTGTTATTGATTTATGTAAGTTTGATCAGTACAGAACTCCTAGAGCACATTTGATTCCAGGAGTCCCAGAGCTGGCTGCACATATTAAGCCACAAAATAAGTGGTTTACAGTAATAGATTCAGGCTTTTTTGCAGTACCACTCAGGAAAAAAGACTGGCCATGGTTTGCCTTTACATTTAAAAAACAGCAATGTGTCATGACAAGGTTACCTCGGGGATTTCAAAATAGTCCAGTTATTTTTCACCAGACAGTAGGATCCATTCTGCAACATTTAGAAAAAAGATGATTCAGTGTTACATTATATTGTTGACATGTTGATTCAGTCTGAAACAGTAGAAGAACATGTATGACTTCTTAAAATGTTTTCCATACTCTGCAGCAGGCAGGGTTTAAGGTTAAAAGTGAAAAATTCAGTTTATTTGACAAGAAGTTAAGTTTCTAGATACTATCATAAAACCATCAGGAAGGTCTCCTTGCCCAATGTGTGTGCAATGCATTTTACAAATGGAAAGGTCATTGACTATAGCAGTTCGACATAAATTCATGGGAAGCATGAATTACAATAGGGAATTTATAGAGGATTATGCACCTGTGGCTGCTCCTTGATACAAAATGTTACAGGACAAAAGAACTCTGCCCTTTTAGAGTGGGGACCTGATGACAATGCATTTTCACAAATGAAAGTAAAGTTAGCACAAACTACAAAATTAATAGCACCCACACCAAAGTTGCCATTTGTGTTACAAGCAGCAACCAGAAAGAAAACATTATCTGTGGTACTATTACAGGAATGGCCACATGGTGGTGACAACAGAATGGAAAAAACATTACATCCAGTTACTTTCTGTAGTTGAAAGATGACTCCATTGGAATTAAGCTATCACCCCTGCATACAGGAATTATTAGCCATTTACTGGGGGTATTAAGCTGACTATTTTCCAGCATTATAGTACAAACACTACACCAAATAATAAAAGCTGTGGTAAACAATTTTGAGATGAATAAAATCACAGATGGTATTAGTCAGGCAGTTTTTTGCAAAATGGATGGCACTGTTTGGAATGAGAACTGTCACAGTACAGACAGGGGACAAATAGTATTTGTCAAACCACATGGGATATGAAGGAAAACAGCATAACTGTTTAGAGAAAATCATGTCATCTGATGTACAATTTCTGGCATCTGATTTTGACCACTTCAAGCCATCCGTCTTTGTGGATGGAGCACAATTTTGAGATAAAGGCAGATACAGGACAAGATTTGCCATAGTTCCGGAAAATCCAAAGCTGGGTTCTCCCAAACTAATCAAGTTACCAGGGCATATGTCAGCTCAGAGAGCTGAACTAGAGGTAGTACTGTAGTTATTAAAGTATTACAATCCGGTTAACATTTTTTCAGACAGTGCTTATGTAGTAAATTCTTTAAGACTGCATACAGACACATGAGTAAGGCGAGGATTTGTAGATAGTGCAGGCAAACCATTATGGCATGCTGAAATATTAAAAGATGTATATATAGTAATAACAGTAGCAAGTCAACAGGGGCAGTATGGCATTCTAAAAGTAAAAGCACATCAAAAAACAACAAGTGAAACTTTCAGGCTAAATGTCTTAGCTGACACACTAACAAAATAAGCAGCACAGAATGGAAAAAAACCTTCCAGAATATGTATACATTGATGTGAAAGTTAATGCCTTAGAAGTGCTAGACAAACTGTCAATAGTGGGAGATCTTGTAAATATTCAAAAACAATAGGGTTTAAAAGAAGAAACTGATCAGTGCATGCTAGCTAGAATACCACCAAAAGAGTATTATGCATACACTACTTCTAAAGGATTACAGTTGCCATATGTACCATTTTGGTTGGCACCGTAGTTAGCCAATTTAAATTACCAAATACTGGGACATCTAGGAATTGATAAGCTATGAGCAGTTGTAAAGGAAAAATACTGGAACACAAGTTTAAAAAATGTTTGTAGGGTAACTGTAGAAGAATGTTGAATCTATTTACAGGTAAACGCTAAAAGCAAAAAAAACTCAGTTACATCAGGTACAGCCAGCAATTGAGCCATGGTATGCAGTTTAAATTGATTATGCAGGCACTTCACCAACAACAAAAAGGGAGGTTACAGATACCTACTAGTAGTAGTGGATGTTTTCTCAAAATGGTTAGAAGCAATTCCTACCAAGACAATGACAGCAAAAGCAACTGCAGAAGCCTTGTGGAAAAATATTTTTTGCCATTGGGGGTGGCCACATTTCATAGAATCAGACAATGGTCCGCAGTTTGTTACTGACCTCATTAAACATATGTGCAATGTGTAAGGCATACAAAGGTTTCGTGTACCATACCACCCACAATCCAGTGGTGTAGTAGAATGTATGACTTGAATGTTGAAAGAACGTCTCAAAAAGACATGCCTGGAAAAAGGGCAATACTTGGGTACAGCATTTGCCTAGCATTTTAATGGATATTCAGGTGACACCAAATAGCAAAACTGGTATTTCACCATATGAAATAATGAGAGGTTGAAAAATGCCCATACAACTGCCGTTTGATCCCGATATAACTAATGGTAGACCCATGTTAGAAATCAGCAAACATCAAGAATGGTTAAAACAACTTATTGAGGCATGTAACTATAATGCAAGAGAGCAAATGTTCCACCTATGGAGAAAGGAGCCAATTTTCCCACCTGAAGAAAACCTTCCCTGCAGAACAAAGGTATTGGTAAAAACTTTCCAAATGGAAGGACCATGGGATAGCAACTGGCAAGGCCCTTTAGAAGTAGCGGAACAAATTGGGCCATTAGTGTACAAAATTAAAGGAAAAAGAAAAACAAAACATGTTGGTACATAAAAATCAGTTAAGAGTTATTAAAACTAGTGAGCAATGTAAATCTGACTAAGTGTATTTATTCTCTTGTAGGTTCTCCACAGAGAAAGCATAATGAAATTGACATGGTTTAAAGTGCACCCTTTTGCAAATCCAGTTTCGGTTGACCAAAGGCAAAATGATTCAGTAATGAATTCCCTATTTGAAGGATGTTTTTTAAAGTAATCATAGCTATACTTTTAATTATTATTGAATTGCTTAGTATTAAATTGTATTTACAACCTGTTAAACTGTAAAGTTACACAAGAGAGAGAGTAAAGATATGTGGAAAAGTGAGGAAGACTGGTCATTATCTTTTAATACATTTTTTGGCAAGACAATGTTGGTATGCAAAAAATATGAATTTTTCTGACTGTTGGGTATGTAGTTTAATACGTAAAATAGCAGGGGGTCATGCCCCTGGTGCTGATTCCACTAGATATTATCAGTAGTTGGAGGGTATTAAATGAAATAAGAGACCAAGTTATAAATGTACAGCTACGCAAAGCAAGAGTACAGTTATCTGCTGTAGTACAAGAAATCATATGTTTTCAGCAAAATGGAACCATCCTGGTGGCTAACAGTAATTGTACTGGAGCAGTTGAAATGGTAAACTTTCATGAACATATACCACAATGAGGTATATTTCATCATGGTTTTCCTATTTTACTACCAGCCAAGAGTCAGGTAATACTAAGTGACACAAGGGTATTTCATTATTCACATTCATTATTCACAAAGCACTAAAAAATGTGTGCAAAACCAACATTACATGTTGGAAACAAATAATAAATAAAAATGTTATGGTTGTAAATGGCAGCATAATAAATAGCAATGTTGCTCCGTCAGACAGGTTGTATTACCCTGTGGTAAATATGCTTATAAATGGTTACCAAAGGGATGGGATGGTATCTGCTACATAGGATTAGTAATAGCAGTGCATCATGTAAAAGAGTTATCAAAGGGAAGTATTAGAAATGCAAGAAAGAAAAGAGACATATTAACTGTAATTCAAAGTCCAGAAAATCCAGTAAACACCCTAGATACATTGGGCATCTATCACCAAAATCTTGGATTATTTAAAATTAAAAGATATGGATCTAGGAGATGATCTGATTTCTGGAGCAGATATTTTCTCGTGGTACGGAGCAGCAAAAAACATTTGGGAGTTTAGAAAATTATCCAAACTAGTTGAAGTATTGGTGAATGCCACTTTCAATGCAATTTCTGACATTACATTCAAAATGACAGCCGCACGAACTGTGGTTTTACAAAATCGAATGGTATTAGATTACATACTAGCATCCCAAGGGAGTACATGTGTTCTAATAAGAGAACAATGCTGTACATTTATTCCAGATAAATCAGAGTATTTCAAAACACATTTAGAAGTTATTGCACAAGTGTCACAACATAGCAGAAAAAATTAGAATGATAATTGGAGTGAGTGGTTTAGCAGTTTGTTTATGGGGTGGACAGGAAAAAAACATGTTTTTAGTTGCTATTATTGTTGTTATTATGCTTGGCTGCATGTTATTTATATGTGTTAATGTTTTGCTAACAAAAGTCATTCAGCAAGTTACTGTCAATTATCAAAATGAAAATATTCTACCAAGCAATCATGAGTGGGGAACTGTTAAGTGTGCTAAACATTGAATAAAGGATTAAAATAAATTCTGCTGTAAATAAGCTAAGAGTGTGCTAAACAGTGAGTAAAGGGTTAAAATAAATTATGCTGTAAATAAGCTAAATAAAAGCAGTGTTAGATAAACTTGGCATCCATACTGTGTAACAACACGTGAGCAAATAGCAAGTTTATGGTTAAAGACTAACTTAAAGAAAACAACTGAAACCTGACCAGAAAAGAACTGTGTGGCAAAAATAACTGAAACTTGAACAGGAAAGAACTGTGTGACAAAAAACAATAGCTGTGGAAAAACAGCTCTTAGAACAAAGGAAACACCTGCTTGTTGAGCCTCAGGGAAACCAATGGTGTTCCTTGTAAAAACAGTACATAAAAACTTTTAAAAACAAGCTCTGTTAGGGTATGTAGGAACTCAGGTTCTAAGGTAAATGGAGAATGAAAGGTTATCATCTATATATGCCTTGAGAAGCTAACCTTGCACATTAAAGCTGTAGTTGTAACAGTACAGTACATGTCTGTTATAGAAATAAGTTCTTTATTAGTAACTGCACATAAGTTAATATAGTACAGTGCTGCAAAGTATACTTTCTTATCCATGTGCAAACTGCAAGACTCTGTGTCTTAACCAGACTTTGTTTTCAGCAGTAAACGGCCAACAAGACCTTGTGTTTTAATCAAACGTTGGTTCCAGCAACATTATAATTAATGTTTCTGAATTGACAATTATATCTCCCCCAAAGATTGCTACTCCTCTGGAATAAACTTCCATTTCACCTGAAGCAGAGCTTCTCAATGACCCTATTAAAGTGCAACCTAGATAATTGAATGGGAGACCGCAAATTCACCCCGGGGGTGGCACCTACATACCTCATGGACAGGGGCACTTAGTGTTGATCATAGACTCACTCTGCAAATAACAACCATCTAACCAAGGTCAATTAGGAAACACAGGTATGACATGGCTAGGCCTGTAAAGGCCCTAGGACCATTAGCCTAGTAACCTCCTATAAACCTAAAACTGTGCCCCAAGGATGATCAAGACCTCAAAATCTAACATTATTTTGCAAAGTGTTCTTTTTTAACAAAGGCCAAGATTGGTATCTGAAAATCCAAATGAAGCTAGTGCAGAGTTTGTGTCTTTTTAGATACCATTGAATTTTTCTCACGTGTAACCTGGATAGAGGAATCATGGGAATCATAAATGCCATAAGCCCCATTATCCTGGAAACTCTCTGGCTGATATCTGAGACTGAGATGAGAATCTCAGGAAGGTTTTCAGATAAAAATCCACCTTCTTCTGCATGAAAAAGGCCTTTTGCTGGAGGGTGTCTATAAGACATTCTAGAAAGAAAAATCCTGTGTGTGATGGGGTTAAGGATGATTTTTGCAACGTTAACTGGAATCCCAGATTGGTTAGAAGAAAGTAAATCAATGTTAAGGACTTTTGACATCTTGGATATGACTCTGCAAACATAAGTAAGTCATCCAAATAAGAAAAAAATGAGTGCCATTCTGTCTGCAATGAATTATGACTGGAGCTAGATGCTTTGTAAACACCCTTGTTGCAGTAGATAACCTAATCAAAAGCTGATAGTGACTCAGAGTCAGAACATCTGAGAAATTTCCTGAAGCTTTTGGCTACAGGAATGTGATAGTATGCATCTTTTAGGTCCAACATTACCATAAAGTTTCTCTGGGGAATGAGAAGTAATAGGCTGTTAAGGATCAACATCTTGAGTTTCGAAACTTCCACATATAGGTTTAAGAAGGAAAGCTCTTGAACTGGTTTCTTTCTTTGGAAATGTAAATGTTCTGGAATAGAAGACTTTGCTCCTTTGATTTAGTGGCAGTAATCCTATGACTTCTAGGGAAAGCAAGTGCTGAAGAACCTAAGAAAAAAATTATCTTTAGTTCAGAGGGTTGAGATGAACTCCCTTGAAAGGACAATTTTGTATTTAATGTCAGCTGTATCCCTCCTGAACTACTTTTAACACTCATGAGCCTGTCATAATCTCTTGCCAAAGGGGAATGTATTGAACCAGTTATTGGGACAGGTCTTGAGAGATAGGGAAAGAAGGGGAGGGAAAGGGAGCAATAATGCTGGCATGGTCATTCTGATGTTGTAGACTGTTCCTTTTTTGGAAAGGATTTTTGTTTTTGTTTATGTTTTTTGTTGTTCCCCTACTGCTATCTCTTATTTCCACATTTGTCCTGGAAAGACAGGGATTATTTGTTCTGTTTCATAGGTGTGAAAGAAAACCTGGGAGATTTTTAAGGTGGGTCTGAAAATTTTTAGAAATGTCTTGAACTGATTCCCCTCATTCAGCAAATTGTTTGAGGACAAAATAAAAAACTCCTTTTCTAAAGGAGAATTCAAAATTTCAGACATTACCTCCTCAAAAAAGGTTTGGTTACGTACCCAGACATACCTCCTCAAAACAGTAGCAGAAGCAAAGATCCAAGACACACAGTATCTGTACAGCCATACACATTTCTTCAGGCAAGTTTAGATACCTGAGACATGCTGGAAATAATGAAATTGAGCACTACCTTTAGTGGAAAGAGTGGTAGGTAGTTCTCAAACTGTCTGTGCAATGTTGTGTTGTTGTGTCTTTCGGCTTTTCCCAGTTAGGGGTCGCCACAGCGGAACTCCGGTCCGCTAATGATTGGTAGTTGATTTTTACGTGCTGAGTTACCAGCCTGACGCACAACCTTCAGCGTAGGTATGCCCATTCATGCATGTCTCCACGCAAAAGACGCTCTAGCTGAGAATCGAACCGGACAGCGTCTTACTGTGAGGCGACAATGCTACCTCAGCACCTCCACCTCGGTTGTAATAAAAAGTAAAAATTTACACTTATGGGTTAGATAGTTAAGAATTCTATACACCAAGTGGAAGAAGACAAAGATGTCTTATTAAATCCATCCAAAAGTTTCCCCTGTATGGCCACAGGGGAAGGGTTGGACAATCCCTGAAGCCTGTTACCTGCTGGTGTACGTGACAAATGCCAGCGAATTGTTGTTTACAGGAGAGTTATTTAATCAAACTTGAAGAACTAGAATTATTCTGGCAAATTAAGCTTAATGCATATAATTTCCCAGGCCTTAATGAAACTTGTTCTATTAGTAGCGTCCTTAAACTGAGAAGTTTGCAGAGATGATGTTTCATAATGGTTCAACATTTAAAGTTCCACCCAGGTTCCAAGTTCACCTAGTACTTAGTTTGGAACATATGATTTTTAGGGTAATTTTTTTCATTTTCATGTGTTTTTATAGTTACTTATTTGTAACATGATATTGCATATAATATTTTACTTTAACTTCTTTATACATGAATTTAGCAGGGTAAGTTTTTTGGAAACATTGTATGTTTATGGCGTTTCATATAATTGGTATTACTTTACCTAGTGGGCAACATATGTATTCCTACAACAGACTGTACTGACATGTTGCAGTACCAGTTTTTGTGTACCACTTTAAGCAAATTCTCGCGTAACTATGTCTATGATTGGTCAGGGTGACCCACTGGATTTTAAATGAGGTTTTAAAATGAGTGTTGTATTCTTAGTTTGTTTTACTTCTGAAGAAGTTTGCATATCCAGCAAACGAAAAGCACTTCAAGTTAAAAGTTAAATAAATCCTTGGTGTTTTACTCAGCTGCTGTTGTGACTGATTTTTGGTATTTTTCTTGTTGATGAACAACAGAAATTTATTGATGAGGACATTCTTCAATTGGTTTTTATTTTATGCCACTTTTCATTGCAAGTATATAGAAATCTTTCTGAGGTATCGGAAAAATTTATATTATCTCTATGAAATTGAGCAATAAGGCTACCCTAAATATTACAGATCCATTAATCTATTAAATGGAATAAGGGAAAGCTCTGAAAATGTGGATGCAAGAAAATTTGGATGTGTACTTTTTTGACTGCCATGCCTGCCAAGCTTCTAGCTACCACAGTGACCATACCCATATGTTCCCCAACACTTGGGAGAGACCAGTTTGTGTCATAGCTATAATCCAGGCAGCCATTAGTCATATTCTTAGTTATGGTCATGGTCGTAGTCATAGTAGAGTGTTAGGCTATTGACCCAATGGACTTTTTTTGAGCCTAGCCATGCTTCCCAATAAAATTAGATAATTATTGATTCCCAAGGGTTTTGTGGTGTGTGTGTGTGTGTGTGTGTGTGTGTGTGTGTGTGTGTGTGTGTGTGTGTGTGTGTGTGTGTGTATATATATATATATGTGTGTGTGTGTGTGTGTGTGTGTGTGTGTGTATATATATATATATATATATATATATATATACACACACACACACACTCACACTCACACTTGAGCATGGCAGGCTGAGCATTTATAAGCTTCATCTCTCTAATAGAGACATAACTGCCAGACTAGGGGCATATTTGCAGTTTCCAATCCACTGATCCTTTGGTAGGATGGGATGCCTTTTCCAGTGAAGAGGGAGCCACTTTGGCACATAGCTTCCCCTTCAGCATGTCCTATTTATATTGCAGGTGAGGTTTAAGCCCCTGGATTGGGTGTTCCTGATGCTATCTTTTTACAAATGTGCTACAAATCCATTAGGGCTGGATTGGAAGATGCTTTGAAGGCCAGGCACAGGTCACTTTTCTGTAGCCTGTCTTTGTGGGGTTCGCATAAGACTTGTTTTCCACAGAATGTATTCTTTTCGTAGAATGTAAGATGGGAGATGAGCAGTTTGGATTCAGATCAGGATGCAGCACAATTGACCCCATGTTTGCATTGAGACAGATACTTGAGAAGAAGCTAGAGATGAGATGAGGGCATTCCTAGACTTGGAGAAACATACGACAAGGTCCCAAGAAAGCTAATCTGGGCAGTACTGCGGTGGTTTGAAGTCCCGGAAACATTGGTAGAATTAGTGCAGGCTATATACAAGGACCCTGTGCTCAAGTACGAAAAGTGTTCGGCCTCAGAGAGGGGTTCCCAGTGGGAGTGGGTGTTCATCAGGGTTCATCTCTGAGCCCACTGCTGTTCATACTGATAATGGACTACATTAGCAGACAGGTTGGAGGGGACAGATCAACAAAGCTGCTGTATGCAGACGATGTGGCAGTACAGGCTCTGAGCTAGAACTTCAGCAAAGGATAGAAGAATGGAATGAAAATCTGAAGGCACATGGGATGAAACTAAGTACAGATAAGACGGTGGTAATGGCAGCAAACTGGGGAAATCAGAAGAAGCAGAGAATAGAGATAGAAGGGGGGGAAATCAGAAGAAGCAGAGAATAGAGATAGAAGGGAAGATAGTGGAACAGGTAGACAGCTTCAAGTATCTGGGAGGGGTGGTTGAGGGAAAGGGTAGTCTGAATGAAGAGGTCAAAGCTAGAATCAGAGGGGCTGCAACCAACTGGCATAGAGTATCAGGTATAGTCTATGACAGAAGAATGCCAAAGAAGCTGAAAGTTAAGGTGTACAAAACAGTGGTGCGACCAGTACTACTGTATGGTACAGAAACCTGGGCAGTAAAGGCAGAACAGTTGAAGAAGCTAGAGATGATAGAAATGAAGTGCCTAAGAAAGGTGGTAGGATGCACACTGTGGGACAGATGAAGAAATGAGGACATAAGAGCAGAAGACAAAGTAGCTCCAGTTGCAGAAAAGATCAAAGAGAACAGATTACGGTGGTTTGGACACGTAGGAAAGCAAAAGACAATCTGGTGAGGAAGATTTGCAACAGACAGGAAGAAGGTAAGAGGAAGTGAGGACGTCCAGCAAAGAGGTGGATGGATTGTGTGAAAGAAGATCTGCGACAGTCAGGCATGAGTATTGAAGAAGGCAGGAGTGTGGCACTGAATCGAGAGAGTTGGCGACAGTTAACATGATACCCTGACCCCATGTAGAAAAAAAAATAGGAAAAAAAAGGGGCTGATGATGATGGTGATGATATTCTTTTCATGAAGAATCTGTGTTGACAATGTAGCTGTTGCATATGCCTGGCCAAGTACATACCAAAGAAGTCATTATACTCAATGACTGGTCTTATGAAAACAGAGTATAATGGAATGATGACATGTTTGAATCGAGATGTCATACCCCCTACTTATAAGTTCTGAAACATAGAATGATTTCATCACTACAGTAAACATATGATGGTCAAATGTGAAATCACTATCTACATGTGTTCCCATATCCCTGACTACAGAGATTACTTTTAGGGGCATATTGTCAATGTAGTGGTTTGCTAGGGTGGCTCTCTTTCCAAAGGATACCATGATGCATTTTTTGGCATTGAGTTTTAGACCATGACTCTGGCATCAGTTATTAGTCTGTGTTAGGTCTACTTGGAGGATATTTGTGTCTTGGGGAAATTCAGTGACTGCATCTGCATCCAATTTTCAATTGTCTCCTGATTGTAATTGAGGCTCTGACACTACTGTCAAGCCTGTAGTGTTCCATGCTGATGGTCTCTGACATTGCTGTATTGTGACATGACAAAGAAATTCTTTCCCTTGCAAATAGTAACTGAGGATTTGACACTATTATATTATTATGTTTTAAAGCCTCTGTGTTCTGTTTTGGTGGTAAGTAAGGCTTTGACTCTGTTATGTAACAAAACATGTGTATTCCATGAGGATGTGACATTTCAGTATTATGAAGTAACAAAGCCTTATGTTCACAAAAATGGTAAAAGAGGCTCTCACATTACTGTATCATGATGTAACAAATCCTATAATGTTCCACTCTGAAGATAACTAACTGAAGATAACTAATGCTCAAGCACTACTAAATTCTGATGTAACAAAGTTTGTCCGCTCCATGCTGATAGCAACTGAGGCTCTAAAACTACTGCATTATAAAATAACAAAGTCTTTGCATTCAATGCTAAGGGTAACTGAGGCTCTGACACTGTGGTATTATGATGCAACAAAGCTTGCTTTTTCCATGCTGTTGGAAATGGATGCATTGACACTATCTGAGTGTTCCATGACAATGGAATCTGAGGCTCAGACTGTACTGCATTATTATGTAAGAAAGCCTGTGCTTTCCATGCTGATGGTAACTGGCGTTGACCTCACTGCATTTTGATGTAACAAAGCCTGTAGAGTTCCACACTGATGGCAACTGGATTCTGACATTACTTTGTTAAGATATAACAAAGCCTGTGTGTTACAAAAAGGTAGTAAAGCAGGCTGTACCATTTCTGAAGGATGATATAACAAAGCATGTGTCTTCCATTGTTTGTTAAGTCATAACTTCCATGATGATGGTAACTGAGGATATGACACTACAGCATTATGATCTAACAAAGCCTGTGAGTTCCATGCTGATGGAAAGGGAAGCTCTGACTCTTCTCTATTCTGATATAACAAAGCCTATGTGTTCCATGCTGATTGCAGCTATACTGCTGGCACTACTGTATTATGATGTAACAACAACTAACTTGATTTCTGCATTAGTAACTGTATTTGGAGCACAACCTAGAGCTGTTTACTGAATTCCCTGTTTGCACTTATTTTTAAAATAGTTTTTTTCTCAAAACTTGCATTTTATCTGTCTTTGGCCTAGCACTCTTGTGTGGGGTCATTTACTGCACTGTTATAACTTGTTGATACTTGTGAACCTCTGCTATCTCTGAAAAAAACAAAAAACAAAAAAAAAATCTTGCTTTTTTCCCACTTTTCTGAGATTTAAAAAAGTTCAGTTACAGGCTTGCTGTTCTTGAACTGTTTGTAAGCTTCTTGGAGGCCATTTTTTGCTTGGGCTAAAGGGAAATCTCTCTGTTGATCAGTGACAGTGAAAAACATTGAGCAGCCTACCTGCCCCTGTGGGAGTGGTTACTGACTTGAAACTGTAGTTTTATTGGCCATTTTGGGTCAATTCCAAACTCCTTCATCTTCCTCTCTTAAAACCCTCTTTTGCGCAGTTTTGCGCGTTTTTGTGCATAGCGCAACAGCGGGCAGCGCCACCTAATTGGGTTTAAACTATTCCTGGCTCCACAAAGTCTGCTCTTCACTTTTTCCCTTAGAACTGCTCTATCTCTCAATTTAAACACCATATTCTCATTTTAAGGCCCTTCACTGGTCCAATTAAGTAATCCTACAAATTAGCACTATTAAACCATAAGCACTACTTACTCTTATACTCTCTACGATTACCCTGTCCTCTATTGGTCCATCTTAAATTCAGTTTCCCTATATTACTCTAGTATGTCCAAAGGTCAGTCAATGGTTTCCTCTCCAGTCCAGCTGGTGAATCTGGGAATTTTGAGGCAATGTTACAACTGTCTCATGTACACGGACAACCCTCTCCTCCTCCAAACAGGTTCAAATATATGTGAGATGCAACTATTTAGCCAAACTGGAGGCTGAGCTCTCTCATCTCAAAACTGGTGCAACCAGTCAGGAGGAGAAGGTAACCTCACACAACACAATTCCAGTATCACATAGTCCCACCACATCAGCGAACCAAACACATAAATACACAAAAACATACTCGGAGGCTCTAAATAAAAATCTACCTAAGCAACAGAGATCTCCAAAGCAGACATCCAAGCAAACACTACCTCAAAACAAAACACGCACAACACATAGCCCACAAAGTCAGTGTGCCAAGCAGCCACAGCCCTTAAGGCTGAATAACACACCTGATACTCTTGTAATAGGTGACTCTACTGTCAAACACACTGACGTCCCGCTCACCAGGCTGAATAAAGAGAATGTCACGGTGAGCTGCCTGTCGGGTGCTAGGATCCGCCACAAAACGCAAGCACTCAGGTCACTCCAAAGCAAATACAAATATGACTGTCATTGTACATGCTGGTGTGAATGACCTGAGACGTACCTCCCTGGACTACATGAACAGGGACATAGAGGAGCTCTCTGATCATGTAGCCCAGGCTGGTATGACCCTGACCTTGAGCAGCATCTTACCCTCACCTAGAATGATGCCACAGTACAAAGACAAAATGATCGATTTTAACAATTGGCTAAAATTTTGGTGTCATTCAAAGGGGATCCAGTGTCTGTCAGCCTGGGATGACATGCTCGACAAGCCACGTTGCTTCACTAGGGATGGCTTGCACCTGTCACCACTGGGCTTTCAGATATTGGCAAAGGCTCTTGCCACCCCATAGTGCCTTTTTTAGGCAAGGCTCAAAAGTCAAACCCACCCCCATAGACAGCACAAGGAACAAGAAACTAAGGGTAATGCTGCTTAATGCCAGAAGTCTTAACCTCAAGATGCACGCACTCGAAGCTCTCCTCAGTATGGAGAACATCGATATCTGTGCAGTGACAGAAACCTGGTTCAAGGCTCCAGAGAGCACCCCAGCACTACCAGGCTATACCTCATATCATGCTTTTCGGCCCCAAAACCCGGACCGAACCACAAAAGGAGGGGGAGTTTCCATATTTATCAAGGATATCCACACCTCCAGGTTAGTATCGGAGACCATCCATGTGCAACTAACAGTGGGCAAGACTGCTTTTCAGTTTATAGCATCCTACAGACCACCCTCTCAAAGTCAGGAATCCCACTCGGCTTTCTTGAAAACATTGGAGAACATGAAGATCTCTCCGAACACCATTATATTGGGTGACTTCAACTACCCAAACATTGACTGGGAGCACTACTCAAGCCCCAGCACCTTAGCCCAAAGGTTCCTGGAAATTATAAACTCAAATGCTATGGAACAACTAGTCACCACTCCCACAAGAGGGGACAGCATACTAGACCTGATCATTACCAACATGGGGACTCTATGCTCCACACCAGAAGTATATCCCTCATTGGTAAGATCAGACCATAAATTAATTTCACTGGATGTCCACATCCCGACCCCACCCCAGCCCAGAAAACCACAGTGAAAAACTTCTCAAAAGCGAACTTCTCACTTCTCAAAACCGAAGTGGAATCCTTCAAGGCCCCAGGGCCAGTGGAAACTACGGCCCAAACTGCAGAATCCTATATAAACGCATTCTACGGACATCTCCAGGAATGCATGGATCATGCTATCCCAAACAAAACCAAGACCCAATCATCCAAAGGCAGGCGTCCAGTCTGGTGGACCCCTGCCATAAATAAACTGTACAATAGAAGGAGGAAGCTACTACATGATAGAGCAAAATCCCTAATAGGGAAGGCATCTCTGATCAGTACTAGCAAAAAATTACGATCCCTCATAAAATCCTCCAAGGCCAGCTTCGAGAGAAAAATTGCACAGGACACCAAAGACAATCATAAGGCTTTTTCAGTTATGTTAGGAACCTGGGATGCAACTCTCAGACTTGTTCTGAGTTGATTCTAAATGACAAAAAATACACTGAACCCACAGACATCGCCAATATCCTGGCAGACAGGTTCAGTGCAAACTTCTCCACCCCCAAAGAGCAAGTATCTATCCCAGCAGAGAGCTGCCTCCCAAACATCTCTGATGCTCAGGTGAAGGCTGCCCTCTCCAAAGCTAAAAACACTGCTTCCATGGGACCAGATGGTGTCCCAGGTTGCGTCCTTCATGAACTCCAAGAGGAACTAATCCCTCATATAAAACAGCTATACAATCTCAGCCTCACTACAGGATATGTGCCCACAGAATGGTGTACAGCAACAGTGGTCCCACTCCATAAAGGTGGAGCCTCTACGGACCCTGGAAACTATCGTCCCATAAGCCTGACTAGCTTAGTCTGCAAGGCTATGGAGAGGATCATCATGGAGCTCATAAACAAAGACATTGGGGACCTACAGACACTAGATCCTACCCAGTTCGGCTTTGTCAAGGGCAGATCCTGCCTTTTGAACCTGGTTGACTTCTTCGAAACAGTCACCAAAGCCATAGATGAAGGGAAGGTAGACAACACAGCCTATCTGGACCTTGCAAAGGCATTTGACACAATACCCCACTCGGGCATCATAGATAAGCTATCCAGCTTAAATATAAACCCCTATGTCACAAGATGGGTCACAAACTGGCTCAAAGACAGAACCCACAGAGTGAGAGTTGCTGGAGCCATGTCAGACTCGAAACCGGTCACAAGTGGCATCCCACAGGGTTCTGTCCTGGGACCACTGTTGTTCGGTATATACTTTTCCGAGGTACAGGCAAACGTGGGAGGACTATGGCTCACCAAGTTCGCAGATGACTGCAAACTGGGCGCCATAATTGACTCTCCAGCTTACACAAACATCCTTCAAAAAGGTCTCACAGAGACAGATAACTGGTGCCAGCGTCATGGTTTAAAGCTAAATGCCAAAAAATGTATAGTCATACCCTATGGCAAAAACAATGTGCCCACAAATTACCACATAGGCGGAAACCCATTAAGTACAGAGAAAGTTATTAGGGACCTGGGGACCCAAGTTGATAGCAATCTCTCCTTTGAAAACCACATTGCCAAAGTGGTTAGAAAGACCTTCTACATAGCCCACCTCATCACAAAGGGTTTCACATCTAGATCAAGAGAGGTAATCGTGCCCCTTTATTCATCCCTCATCAGGCCCATCATAGAATACAATGCCCCTTTTGGGATGTACCTTACCCAACACCTGCAGCAATTAGAAAGACCCCAAAAGTATCTCACCAAGAGGATCAAGGGTCTCAAACAGATGCTATATGCTGCTCGGTTAAAAAAACTCCAGCTCTACTCAGTTGCATACCGCCTACTTCGAGGTGATCTATGCCTGACATACAAAGCTATGTCAAATCCAGAATTAATGGACATGCTCCACCTCAGTAAATCTAAATCCCTTAGAGCCACATGCTCGAGGGACTTAAACCTCAGCACAGAAATAAATAGAACTTGCTGGAGGGACAGGTTCATAACCCAGAGGCTCCCTTCGCTCTGGAATAGAATTCCAGTTCATGTGAGGCAGAGCACCTCACTGAATCTCTTCAAGAAGAATCTCGATAGGTGGATGGGGATCGTAGGTTTGTCCCAGGGATTCCTCCTGTGTCACTATTAGACAGAGGCACAGTAAACTAAACCTTAAAAAGGGCACAGTATACTCAAATCAAGGGGTGGCGTAAGCCATACAGAATCGGGCTAGGCTTATAATTGCCCCAGGGCAGATAGCCTAGTATGAACCTATGAACCTGCGTGTTCCCTGCTGTTGGCAACAGAGGCTTTTACACTGCTACTGATTGTAACTATGCCTCTAATACTACAATATTATGATGTAATAAAGACTGTGTCCCACGCTGATGGTAACCAAGGCTCTAACACTACTACATTATAATGTAACAAAGCCTTTGTGTTACTGCTGGTAGTCAGTTTGGCTTTGGCACTGTTTGGCCCATGCTGATACTAACTGGAACTCTGATTCTACTGTATTATGAAGTAACAAAACATGTATGTTCTAAGCTGAGTGCAACTGATGCTCTGAGTGTACTGTGTTATGTTGCAACAAAGCTTGTTTATTCCATGCTGACTGTAACTAACCCCCTAACACTAGTCAATAATGATGTAACAAGGCTTCTATACTCCATGCTGATGATAACTGTGTCTCTTTCACTACTGAATTATGATATATTAAAAGCCTGTGTGGTCATATTTACTGAAATTCTGGAACTGTTGTAGTATGGTGTAACAAGGCCTGTGTGTGCCATTCTTAAGGTAACCTAGGCTCTGTCACTACTAGATTATTTATTTATTTCTTTATTTCACATTTGTTTACCAGAAAACTCCAACTGGGATAATATCCTATTTTTAATGGTGGCCTTGGGGAAAAAAGCTCTACAATGACCTAAAATGGTCACATTTAAATAACAAAACTATTACAAAACCTAATACTGAGAACAACATATTAACTAGGTAAAAAATTCACGTCTTCAATTCACACAGTGTGAATGTATACATAAATAGTACAAATATTTGGACAGATTTAAGTTGAAAAAAGAACATTGCAATAGTTAAAGAATTCACAAGTTGCATTTCATAGGGATGACATTAAACACAGTGAGTACATGCTTTGGAAAGAGATGACTAGATAAAACGGCATAAGGAAAATTATTATATACGGCCGTGGACTGATATTTTGTGTCCTGGAACTGACTACGAATTGTATGTGGGACTGCCTTCATTGGGATCCTGTGCTCGGAGATATTTGAGTTTATTGTTTTTTTTTGCTTCTGTTGTCCATTGGTTTGGAAATAAGGAAACTTATATTTGTCCTGTATCTAAGAAATAGATTGACTATGTTAACAGAGAAGGAATTGGTAACAAGTATGCTGGGGGAGTGGAAGGGACTGATTCAGCATGGGGTAGTGCAAGACCAGAGCCAAATCTTATTTAGGTATTTTAATAGCTGTTTGTAGTTGGAGAGATTAGAGGTGGACCTAATTTGCAGTACAGGTTTTATGAAGGAGCAAAGCCTGTACTGCTCCATGCTAATGGTAATCAAACTTCTGACACATGTATTATTATTATTCTTATATTACAATGTCTATGTTTTACACGCTGAAGTTAAGTTCATAGGTTCATAGGTTCATAGGTAGGTACTAGGCTATTGGCCCTAGGGCCTATATAAGCCTAGCCAAAGGTACCCTGGCTTTCGCCACCCAAGAAAATTATTTTTCTGTGCCAGTGTCGAGCAGAGCCACAGAAGTGATCCCAGGGGTGAATTTCCTATCGCCCATCCAATCATCAAGATTTTTCTTGAAGAGTGCTAATGAGGAGCTTTGTTTGATATAAATAGGTAGTTTGTTCCAGAGTATGGGAAGTCTCTGGGACAGGAATCTATCCCTCCAGCATGTTCTGTTTATTGTGGTGACAACGTTTAGGTCCCTAGACCGTGTAGCTCGTAGGGATTGGGATTTCTTTAAGTGGAGCATGTCTAAAAGCTCTGGGTTTGACATAGCTTTGTGTGTTAGGCAGAGATTGCCTCTGAGTAGGCGATATGTGACGGAGTAAAGCTGCAGTTTTTTTAGACGGTCTGCATAGGGCATCTGTTTGAGGCCAGTAATCCTCTTTGTGAGGTATTTCTGTGGCCTTTCCAGTTGTTGTAGATGTCTTGTGAGGTACATACCAAAAGGAGCAATGTACTCTATAATGGGTCTAATGAGTGATGAGTAGAGGAGAACAATGACCTTTTTTTTCCTGGATGAGAAACCTTTTGTGATGAGGTGTGCCACATAGAAGGATTTCCTGACTACTGTGGCAATGTGATTATCAAAGGAGAGACTACTGTCCACCTGTGTTCCAAGATCTCTTATCACACTTTCACTGTTAAGTAGACTACCGCCTATGTGGTAGTTCATCGGTACTGACTTTTTACCAAAAGGGATGACAATGCACTTTTTGGCATTGAGCTTGAGGCCATGGCTTTGACACCAGGCATCTGTCTCAGCGAGGCCCTTTTGTAGGATGTCCACATCTTTTGGAGTTTTGATTATGGCTCCTAGTTTGCAGTCATCTGCAAGCTTCGTTAGCCAAAGACCTTCTGTGTTGGCCTGTTCTTCAGAAAAGTAGATACCAAAGAGGAGAGAACCCAGGACTGAACCCTGTGGTACTCCACTTGTCACTGGTCTGAAGTTGGATTTGGAGTCTGCTACTTTCACAGTGTTGGTTCTGTCAGTGAGCCAGTTGGCAGCCCATCTTGTGACATAGGGATTTATACCTAGTTTAGTGAGTTTATCTATAATTCCAGAGTGGGGGGGTGGTGTTGAAAGCCTTGGAGAGATCTAGATAGGCTGTGTAAACCACCTTACCCTCATCTACGGCTTTGGTGACTGCTTCAAAAGAAGTCAATCAGGTTTAGGAGACATGATCTGCCTTTTACAAACCTGATTTGGGTGGGGTCCTGAGTTTGTAGATTACCAATGTCATTGTTTATAAGTTCCATGATGATACGTTCCATAGCCTTGCAGACCAGGCTCATTAGGCTAATGGGGCGGTAGTTTCCGGGGTCTGTGGTGCCTCCCCCTTTGTGGAGTGGGATAACTGACACTGTGCGCCATTCAGTGGGCACATAGCCTGAGGTGAGGCTATGATTGAACATGGTACTTAGGTGGGGTGCCAGTTCATTCTGTAGTTCATGTAGAACACAGCCTGGGATGTCGTCAGGTCCCATGGATGCTGTGTTCTTGGCTTTGGATAGTGTTTTTTACCTGTGCAGCCGTGATTACAGGAACTTTGCATTCTTCTGGTATAGAGATGGGCCCTTTAGGGTATGACAGGGGGGTAAAGTTAGCACTGAACCTATCTGCTAGGATGTTGGCAATATCAGTTGGTTCTGTATATTTAGTGCCATTGTGCTGTAACTCAGAGCAGATCTGAGTGTTGCCATTGAGATTCTTGACATAGCTATAGAATGCTTTGTGGTTGTCTTTAGAGTCAGTGGCAATTTTGTTTTCATAACTAGCTTTGGAGGATTTTATGAGGGATCTCAGCTTCTTACTGAGGCTGACCAGGGAGTTTCTCCAATCATGGGATTTTACTTTTTTTTGCAACAGTTTCTTTCTTCTCAAAAAACATATGGGATGGTGCGAAGCGAGCTGTAACAAACTCTGAGATGAAACTGTCACAAAGTACAAACGATCCACAAACGTTAAAACTCCACAAATTTATTGTTCCAGAAACAAACTTTGGATAAGCGCTTTCACTATGAATGGCTTCCTCAGATCCTTCTCAAAATGTCTGAAGTAGGATCATACATATATAGCAAGTAAGTCAATTAAACAATTAACATCATTACAATTTAAAGGTGAAATGATGTATATAAAAAAGCAAAATTATCCTAAAACACTTTTTAAAAACTTATTAGATGGAATAATCCATCTAATGAACTTTATAAAAACTATACTTATAAAAATGTGTATACATATGGAAGCTATACAAAAATATATATACAACAATTGTGCTCAGTGTGTGCAAAATGTGGATATGCATACCTAAACATTTCATATATGCATGCACTCTTATAGATACAGACTTGTGTTATAGTGTATAAGACATAAGAATCATCTCACATTCCTACGCTGTCTTAGTTTAGGTTTTATGGACGCTATTTCATTAAGCCCAGACCCTTTATCAGCTCTTAAAAGAACTATCCATTCACTTTCCTTACTATTTTTACTGCTATATAAACCCTGTGTCTTATAAAGGTTCTGCTTGTATTGTCAGGCTCTGGATTGCATTGCATAAGTGGAAATTCCTTAAGATTCCAAGAGCAGGCTAAGTTATTTCTTACACTTATTTCACTGAACTACACTTCTGAAACGCTTATAATTATGCTATACAGTTGATCTACTATATTTTTGCACTATTATAAAGCTTTTTTATTGTTTCACTGCATTTATGTACTGTTTTATGCTGTTTTAACATTTCTTAACTGTAAACTGCTTTTTCATACTGAGAGTTGCATTTTCTGTTTGTGAGTGGTCTTTCCGAGCTTTTTTGTTAATTTTTGTCTGTTACAGTTAAATGCATTCTCGAGTCTGCTTCTTGATCTGTTTAAAACTTTCATTTAGTGGCTACAGCTAGGAACTGTAATTTTTCCCACCCACCCTCCCTAGTGTTGTGTGTTCTCATACTTGGTGGCTTTGCAGTTGCCCGCCCATATTGTATATTTGATCTGTGACACTTCTCCCAGTCTAGTGTCATTAGTTCACTCAATCTAATAGAGAACATTTGTGAATGTCATCCCACTCAGATTCTTAACGTTGAATTAACTTCTGTTCCAGCTTTCTCCATTTCCACTTTACTGGAAAAAAAATTCTACGCTTGCTTCCACCCTTTCCTGTGGCAGGTCAGATATGGATTTGCTGTGTCCAGGACTGTTTGTGAGCTCCTAAGCCCCCCCCCCCCCACTTAACTGGGGTTAAACTATTCCTGGCACCATAAAGTCTGTTCCCTTGCAACTAGCCAGCTTTTTAGTTTTAGCAATCATCTGTTTCTTTGATCTCAGCACTTGTTCAGAACTCATTGTAAGCACTAAATAAGTTACAAATTACTACAGCACTCAATTTTCCTCACTTGTCTAGAGAAAAACAGTTTTTAGTATTTAATAAATAAGCACCTATTCAGGCATGTGTAAAGGTCAGCTTCCGGTGTTTTCTCCTGTCTACCTGATGAATCTGGGCATCTTGGGACAATGCAGCAATTGCCTCATGTACACAGACAACCCTCTCCTCCTACCACTCAACACTACGACCTGTGAGAGATGCACTTATATAGCCAAACTGGAAGCAAAGCTCTCTTCACCAAAGACTGGCCTAGACAGTCAAGAGGAGAAGGTAAACACTTGCACCGCACCACACACATCACATAGTCCCTCAAAACCTACACCACCAAAACACACATACAGAACTACAAAACACACACCTACATTTGTGGAGGCTCTCAGTACAAATCTGCCCAAACAACAGAGACCACCAAAGTAGAAATGCAAGCAACCTCCACCCTCAACACAACCCAAATGACACATAGCCCACATACTCAGTGTGCCACTCAACTACAGCCCATAAGGCATAACGTACCCAACACGCTAGTCATAGGTGACTCTATAGTCAGGCACACTGATGTTCCACTCACCAGGCTAAACAAGGAAAAAGTTACTGTCAGCTGCCTGTCAGGTGCCTGGATCCGTCACATAGCGCACGCACTCAGGTTACTCCAAAACAAGTACAAATATGACTCTGTCATTGTCCATGTTGGTGTGAATGACCTGAGATGTACCGCCCTGGACTACATGAAAAGAGACATGGAGGAGCTCTCCGATCTTGTAGCCCAGGCCGGTATGACCCAAGCCCTGAGTAGCATCCTGCCATCACCCAGAATGACACCACAGTACCAGGACAAAATGATTGACTTTAACAATTGGCTAAGCTTCTGGTGTCATTCTAAGGGAATCCAGTATCTGTCTTCCTGGGATGACATGATCGACAGACCACGCTGCTTTGCCAGAGATGGCCTGCACCTGTCACCCTTGGGATTCTGGATACTAGCAAAGGCTCTTGCCACCCCTATAGTGCTTTTTTTAGGCAAGGTTCAAATGACAAATTCACCACCGTAACAGGTACAAGCAAGCAAAATCTGAGGGTAATGCTACTCAATGCTAGAAGTCTAAACCTCAAAATGCACTCACTCGAGGCACTCCTTAAAATGGAGAACATTGACATCTGTGCAGTGAGAGAGACCTGGTTCAGAGCTCCAGAGAGCATCCCTGCATTACCAGGCTATAATTCATATCACACCTTTCGGCCACCAAACCCGGACCGAAACACTAAAGGTGGAGGCGTGTCCATATTCATTAAGGATATCCACACCTCCAAGCTAGTTGCTCAGCATAATGCATCCGAGATTATCCAAGTTCAACTAACTCTGGGCAAAACCGCAATCCAGATTGTAGCTTGCTACAGACCCCCCACCATGCCCCAGGATTCTCACTCCTCTTTTCTTGATACACTGGAAAACATTAAGGTACAACCCAACACTCTAATAATGGGTGATTTCAACTACCCTACCATTAACTGGGAAAACTACTCATGTACCAACTCTTCTCCTCAACGTTTTCTGGAAATCATCAATTCCAACGCTTTGGATCAACTTATCCACACCCCCACCAGGGGCAGCAATATCCTAGACCTGGTCATCACCAACATGGGTGACGGGTGTTCCACACCAGAGGTCAGCTCCTCATTGGTCAGATCTGACCACAAGCTAATCACCCTAGACATCCACATCCTGCTCCCACCCCCATTAGGAAAACAACCATACATTTTTTTTCCAAAGACAACTTCACGCTTCTTAAGACAGAAGTGGCAAACTTCACGACACCCATGCAGATGGACAATAGAGGTACGACTGCTGAATCCTACACAAATGCACTTTATAAGCACTGACATGAGTGCATGGATCGTGCTATCCCTAACAGAACCAAAATGCTATCTTCCAAAAAAAGGAAGTCAATCTGGTGGTCTTCTGCCATAAACAAACTCTACAACAGAAGAAAGAAACTGTTGCAAAAAAAGAGTAAAATCCCACTATTGGAGGAACTCCCTGGTCAGCCTCAGTAAGAAGCTGAGATTCCTCATAAAATCCTCCAAAGCTAGTTATGAAAACAAAATTGCCACTGATTCTAAAGACAACCACAAAGCATTCTGTAGCCATGTCAAAAATCTCAATGGCAACACTCAGATCTGCTCTGAGTTACAGCACAATGACACTAAATATACAGAACCAACTAATATTGCCAACATCCTGACAGATAGGTTCAGTGCTAACTTTACCCCCCCCCCACCCCCTAAAGGGCCCATCTTTATACTGGAAGAATGCAAAGTTCCTGTAATCACGGCTGCACAGGTAAAAACTTCACTCTCCAAAGTCAAGAACACAGCATCCATGGGACCTGACAACATCCCAGGCTGTCTTCTACATGAACTACAGAATGAACTGGCACCCCACCTACGTACCATGTTCAATCATAGCCTCACCTTAGGCTTTGTGCCCATTGAATGGTGCACCATGACATTTATCCCACTCAACAAAGGGGGGGTGGCCACAACAGACCCTGGGAACTACCGACCCATTAGCCTGACGAGCCTCATCTGTAAGGCCATGGAACGTATCATCATGGATCTCATAAACAAAGACATTGGAGATCTCCAAACTCTGAACCCCACACAGTTTGGGTTTGTAAAAGGCAGATCATGTCTCCTAAACCTGACAGACTTCTTTGAAGTAGTCACCAAAGCCATAGATGAGGGTAAGGTGGTTCACATAGCCTATCCAGATCTCGCCAAGGCGTTCAACACCATCCCCCACTCTGGAATTATAGATAAACTCACTAAACTAGGTATAAATCCCTATGTCACAAGATGGGTTGCCATCTGGCTTACTGACAGAACCCACACTGTGAAAGTAGCAGACTCCAAATCAGACTTCAGACCAGTGACAAGTGGAGTACCACAGGGTTCAGTCCTGGGTCCTCTCCTATTTGGTATCTACTTCTCTGAAGTACAGGCTAACACAGAAGGTCTTTGGCTAACTAAATTCACAGATGACTGCAAACTAGGAGCCATAATTGAAACTCCTAATGATGTGGACATCCTACAAAAGGGTCTCACTGAGACAGATGCCTGGTGTCAAAGACATCGTCTCAAGCTCAATGCCAAAAAGTGCATTGTCATCCCCTTTGGTAAAAACTCTGTACCCATGAACTACCACATAGGTGGTAGTCTACTTAACACCAAAAGTGTGATAAGAGATCTTGGGACACAGGTGGACAGTAGTCTCTCCTTTGATAATCACATCACCACAGTGGTCAGGAAATCCTTCTACATGGCAAACGTCATCACAAAAGGTTTCTCATCTAGAAAAAAAGAGGTCATTGTTCCCCTCTACTCATCACTCATTAGACCCATTATAGAGTACAACGCCCCTTTTGGTATGTATCTCACAAGACATCTACAACAACTGGAAAGGCTGCAAAAATACCTCACAAAGAGGATTACTGGCCTCAAACAGATGCCTTACGCAGACCATCTCAAAAAACTCCAGCTTTATTCCGTAGCATATCGCCTACTCAGAGGCAATCTCTGCCTAACATACAAAGCTATGTCAAGCCCAGAGCTGTTGGACATGCTCCACTTAAAGAAATCCCAATCCCTCTGAGCTACATGCTCTAGGGACCTAAACCTTGTCACCACAATAAACAGAACATGCTGGAGGGATAGATTCCTGTCTCAGAGACTTCCCAAACTCTGGAACAGACTACCAATCTTTGTCAAACAGAGCTCCTCATTAACACTATTCAAGAAAAATCTTGATGATTGGATGGGTAATAGGAAATTCACCCTGGGGATCACTTCTGTGGTTCTGCTTGACAGGGGCACAGGAAAATAATTTTCTTGGGTGGCGAAAGCCAGGGTAGCTTTTTGGCTAGGCTTGTATAGGCCCTAGGGCCAATAGCCTAGTACCTACCTATGAACCTATGAACCTATATATATATATATATATATATATATATATATATATATATATACACACACACACATATTCATTATTAATCACACACACACACATATCATTATATATATATATATATATATATATATATATATATATATAGATATATATAGATATATATCTATATATGGGTCCCCTTCAGTCGATCAAACGTTTAAAAGTTCAAACCACATATGGCCGAGACCATATGTTCAAACTTGTAAAAGTTCAATCCGACTGAATGGAGATCTCCATACAGAGCGAGTGGAAAGGGAAGATTTCCCATTTCTGCAATGTAGTGCGATCTTAGAGTTGGTATATTTAAGTAAGGGGGTGTGAGGGGTGCAGGGGAGCATAGCCCCCTGCTATAGACATTTAGTTTTGTGTTTTTTGGTTTTATGTGCTTTTATTTCAGTGTTCGAACTTTTACAAGTTTGAACATATGGTCTCGTCCATATGTGGTTCGAACTTGTAAAAGTTCGATCCACTGAAGTAGATCCATATACATACATATTAAGTTACACAAACTCACACAAAACCAAACACGTTGTATAACCATTCTTAAATCTATCTCTTTCCCTGAATACCTTGCAATATTTCTTTTTTAAGACCTTGCCAAAGATTAACTACATGCCATGACCTAACAATAGACTCGTACCATTTTCTTCTATCATCTACAGTTTTTTTCCAAATTCAGTTTCAATAATATTTTATCCTGATAATTTCTGACCTCTTCATTGATCAAAATTTTCTGTCTTTTTTTCTTCCAACAGCTTTACCCCAAAAGCATGATATATATAAATATCCTACCAAGTCTTCATTCTTAAACTTCATTTTCCTTCATATCCAAAATAAATATAAGGATGCACAAAAACAATTGGCTATATTAAACCCAATCACCCCATCCCAACCTAAATATAACGCATCCTTTTTAACTGGAGTCATTCTTGAATCCCATATAACTCTGAAAAAAGCAGTACAAAATTCCACTTTTTTATAAAGGTATCATATACATGTATATCCCCAAATAACCTAATCTTCTGAGCATCACAGAATTAAGTAAATGCACTTTTTAAAAGACATTTTAAAAGTTTTCCAAAACAACCCAATATCATATAATTTTTTTATTAAATTTTCCCACTCTTTCATAATAAATTCTGCTTTTCCAAACTTAAGTTCCTAACAAATTAATCTGACTTATAGAAAAATAAATTCCTACTGTCTTAACAATATCTCATAACCTTTTACCTATTTCTTTACTTAATTTAAATCCTACTTGCTTCAATAATTCAGCTAAATAAATAAAAATGTCCTTCATCCACAGTTTATTATTTGTAACTATCACTATATCATCTGCATAGGACAAAAAAAATCCTAACACTTCCTTGCATATTAGCATTCCTCATACAAAAATCAAAGCTCCCCTACAGCTACATTTATAACTAAATCAAATAAAACACTACTCATCTGATACCCTTGCCTCACTCCACACATTTTAACCTTATTTCCCCAATAAACTACCCATTAATTAGCAAAAAAAATCATATCATATACAGATTTACTAGCATTCAAAAATTTCCCTTGAATTCCATATTGTTTAAATATAGAACATGATTGTATATGTCCTATATTATCAAACACTTTATCAATAACACCTACAATCAGTCTAGCATTCGCACCTCTGTAAAGTATATCATCCACAACTTATTTCAATATTAACAGGAAATCCTTGCTATTTTTACCCTTAACTCTATAAATACCTGTTAACACTTCATCCAATGCTTTCCCAAAATGCATTTAAAGAATTTTCACAAAAATCTTATCAGCATTATTTAAAGTAGTCTGTCTCCAATTTTGTATATCACATCTTTCCCCTTTCTTCTTCCAAAGACATGTTATCACACCTTGATAAATGTCTTTACACAAAAAACACTTCTCTAACCATTCATTCAAAATTCTAAGAAATATTTCCTTCTGCCATATTTGCATATTTTTATAAAAGAAAGTACCCAATCCCATTCAAATCTGCTACAGATGCATCTTTTACCAAATCCAAGACATAATTTAATTCTTTAATTTCTACTGGTCTTTCTAAGTGCTGTAAAGACCTGTTGAGAAAATGTTTTCAACCACCATATCTTCTTATTAAATGCCAACTTCTCTGTATACATATTAAAAATATAATTTTGAATCACCTTCCTTATACCTTTCTGGTTCTTCACGATACTGCCAACCACATCCTTCATTTCTCTTAGTAAAGTACTTTCTTCTTTAATATCCCAGAAAGGGGAATACTTCTTTCTATCTTGTAAAATAATCTTTATTATTCACCCCCAAATTATGCAACATTTTTACAAAGCTCTCCATATTCGCCCTTTTTCTCTTTTCTAGATGCAAATTCTAGTACTAAATAAACCTCTTTATATTTCCTTAAACATCACCACCAATCAGACCATGTTTCAAAAGAAAATTTTAAAGTTAAATGATCCTGCAGTAACTGAAGCACCGCCTCATTTAATTGTACTTTATTAATTTTCTTTCCTTAATAATCTTTTTAATTCCTTCCCTTTTCTTAATAACTTCACAATTCTCTCCAGCTTATCTGTATTGCACCATGATTGGAGAAACCAGTAAACAATATTTCTCCATCAATTTATTTAGTCTGTCTTAGTGGAAAAAAATAATCAATTTCTGTTCTTAACTGTCCTGTTTTATACTTCTTATAAACCAGATCCCATACCCTTAACCCTGTACCTTTCAACACCTCTTCCATTTTTTTAGCATCCATTCTTTTTTACTTTTATTCCTTTTTAAAATTACAGTCTTCGTTTTTGATAATATTTATATTAACAACCACATACTTTTTACTTTCCTCAAATAAGTATTCCATCTCTTTAATTCTTGTACAAGCATAAATTCTTTTTAATCTATACATTTGCTTATCCTGACTAACATCCACATTCTTTTCTCTGCTTTAACAACAATCCTAAATTTTGGTTTACTATTGGTATGTTAAAACCACATCACTCGACCATTTAAAATGTTGACTCTAAATGTGGAATTCGGCATGCCGAAAAGTAAACCAGTCCAAAAATTCGACATAGCAGGAGGTGACGTCATGCATCTCCTGCTATCAACATTAATGTACTGTTAGACTTTACAGTCAACAGTACATTAATTCTACTGTTTTGCAGTAGCTCCCCTGCACCCCCCCCACACACACCCTGCACATTAAGTATACCAACTCCAAGATCGCACTTCAGTGAGGAAATGGGCTAATTCCCTCTTCCTCACTGAACTGCGATCCCCCTGAACAATATCAAACCCAAAAGTGTAGTTGATCAATTTGGGTTTGATATTCTGCCCACTTGGAAACTGCAAGTCGACCATATGCCGGTCGACCAATGCAGTTTCCAAATTTTAAGAGTAAACCCTAAATTTCATATGATCATATTACTCCATATTTTTTCTATTTGAAACCCATCTAACCCATTAATAAACCTAACATCTTGAAGAAAAACAGGATCTACTTTTAACAAAAAAACTAAATTCCAAATTTCACACTTAACCTACTTTCTCTTTTCACTAAACTGTATACATTAAATGACATCATCATCATCTTTTGGCTGTTCCCTTTAGGAGTCGCCACAGCAGATCATCTGTTTCTATTTCTTCCTGTCCTCTGCATCTTGCTCTGTCACACCAGCCACCTGCATGTCCTCTCTCACCACATCCATAAACCTTATCTTAGGCCTTCCTTTTTTCCTGTTACCTGGTAGCTTCATCCTTAGCATCTTTCTCCCAATATACTCAGCATCCCTCCTCAGCACGTCCAAACCAACATAATCACTTACTCACATAATCACTCATATAAACACATAATCACTCGCCCACAAACTAGTAAACCATCCACTAAATGTCCCATCCCTCCAGAATCTAATCCAACCCTATCACACCACCAGACCACTAAGATCCAGCAACAAAAATCACTTGCAGATCACTAAAGCCAATAACTCTGCTGGTGAAGCACTATTCTCTTGTACCATAGCCAAATTATGGAACTCCCTTCCACCCACAATTACCTCCGTACCATCATGCACCCACTTCAAAACTTTAATAAAAGCGGGCCTAAAAACATGCTGGCTATGCCCTTGCAACTTCCACTCTAATATCACACACCCCATCCAACCACTACCTTTCTTTCCACTCCACTAACTACCTTGATTATAGCAAGCTCAGATGCTCATAAGCCTAGTACTTATTATACAGCAGGAACTCCTTATTGTAACATTTGTTAATGTCTGTTATGTACTTCACAAATAAAGATTCCAGTTGTCTACTGATGTACTATGTTCTTCATCTGTAAATATGTTGTAAGTAATTGCTATGTTAAATTGTTAATCTCTATGTAATCCAATGTAACTACTGTTTGTCTATTTTAACTGTGGAGCTTTTCTCCCCGGACCTCCGCTGAAAATGGACCTACGTCCAGTCGGACACTCCCGGTCAACAAATGTAAATAAATAAATAATAAATAAATAAATAATCTTGCCTCTCTGGCTTTGTCTCCAAACCTTCCAACCTGGGCTGACCCTCTAATATACTTATTCCTAATCCTGTCCACCCTCGTCACACCCAGTGCAAATCTTAACATCTTTAACTCTGCCACATCCAGCTCTGACTCCTGCCTTTTTTAAAATGCCACTATCTCCAACCCATATAACATAGCTGGTCTCACTACCCTCTTGTAGACCTTCCCTTTTACTCTTACTGGTACTCGTCTGTCACAAATCCCTCCTGACACTCTTCTCCACCCACTCCATCCTGCCTGTACTCTCTTCTTCACCTCTCTTCCAAACTCACCATTACTCTGAACTATTGATCCCAAGTATTTAAACTCATCCACCATCACCACCTCTACTCCTTGCATCCTCACCATTCCTCTATCCTCCCTCTCGTTTACACACATATATTCTGTCTTAGTCCTGCAGACCTTCATTCCTCTTCTCTCTAGAGCATCTCTCCATCTCTCCAGGGTCTCCTCCACCTGTTCCCTACTCTCACTACAGATCACAATGTCATCTGTAGACATCATAGCCCACATGGACTCCTGTCTGATCTCATCTGTCAACCTGTCCATCACCATTGCAAATAAGAAAGTGCTCAGAGCTGATCCTTGATGTTACCCCAACTCCACCTTAAACGCATCCATCACTCCCACCGCAGACCTCACCGCTGTCACACTACCCTTGTACATATCCTGTACCACTCTTACATACTTCTCTGACACTCCCAACTTCCTCATACAATACCACAAATCCTCTCTAGGCACCCTGTCATATGCTTTCTCTAAGTCTACAAAAACACAATGCAACTCCTTTTGACCTTCTCTGTACTTCTCCATCAACACTTTCAGAGCAAACTTCGCATCTGTAGTGCTCTTTCCCAGCATGAAACCATACTGCTGATCACTAATCATCACGTCCCTTCTTAACCTAGCTTCCACTACTCTTTCCCATAACTTCATGCTGTGACTGATCAATGTAATCCCTCTGTAGTTACTACAGCTCTGCACATCACCCTTATTCTTAAAAATCGGTACCAAAACACTTTTTCTCCATTCCTCAGGCATTCTTTCACTTTCCAAGATTTCATTAAACAATCTGGTTAAAAATTCCACTGCGATTTCACCTAAACACCTCCATGCTACCACAGGTATGTCATCTGGAACAACAGCCTTTTCATTTTTCATCCTCTTCATAGCTATCCTTACTTCCTCCTTGCTAATCCATTGCACTTCATGATTCCCTATCCCCACATCATCCAACCTTCTCTCCCTCTCATTCTCTTCATTCATCAACCCCTCAAAGTACTCTTTCCATCTGCTCAACACACTCTCCTCGCTTGTGAGTATGTTTCCCTCATTATCCTTTATCACCCCTATCTGCTGCACATCTTTCCTAGCTTGGTCCCTCTGTCTAGCCAATCGGTACAGGTCTTTTTCTCCCTCCTTAGTGTCCAACCTTTCATACAACTCTTCATATGCCTTATCCTTAGCCTTCGCCACCTCTCTCTTTGCCATGCACCTCATGTCCTTAAACTCCTGTCTACTTTCTTAATCTCTCTGACAATCCCACTTCTTCTTTGCCATCCTCTTTCTCTGTATAGTTTCCTGTACTTCGTCATTCCACTACCATGTCTCCTTGTCGTTCTTAATGACACCAACCTTAAATTATTCATTTCTTTTTTCCAGCCTAAGATCTATTTTTAAATTTTCTTTCCCTTAACCTCATTCTGTGCCCTACAGAAACTGTCTTATTAACATCCACAATTTCTTCATCTACAGTTTGATCGATATCCAGTATCAAATTTATTTTCTAACTGTATTTTCAGAACTTAATTTTGACCTTTCTCACTTGTATTATTTTGAAATAAATCATCTTTTTTTGATTTTCTTGTTCAAAAATCCTCTTCTTATGCAGATTGTATTTCTCCTCCCCCACTTCATCTTCTCCACTTTGCCCTCTGCTTTTCTGTATATTCTTCACAGTCAAACCAAAAATGGGCATCTTTTTTACAAATCCTGCACTTAGCTCTACACGTATTCATGGTGATCCCTTTTCTCCCTGCATTGATTACATCTTACCTTATCAAAGTCACTAATTAGATGTGATAAGCCCCCCCACCCAAAACAGCAAAAAAAAAAAAAAAACGTTTTCAGTTGGCCTATGATATTTCATAGTTCCCTTTAAATACCTTCTTCTTTTCTTCAAATCTCAACATAAATTTGTTCAATGGTATGTCAATTTTAAATGCAGGATCAAAGAAAGTTTATTTTTTCAAATGTATAAATGATCTTCTGTCTGCAGCTGAAAACCCTAATGGCAACATAAATTCGTCCCAAACATATCTGTCAATAGTTTCATCAGTTTTTGGCCAGATTCTCATACTATGCCTCTTTTTCATACATCCTCAGTCACAGAATCAATATTTTTCATAACCAATACCACAAATTTCTGCTCTTTTTTATATAAAAAAGCAATACCACCCATTGATGATGCCAAATCCTCACCAGGATCATCCTGTTCTATCATACCAACAAGTGTCATATTATTCAAGCCTCCCATACATGCTTCCATAATCAGTGCTTAGTGATTTGTTAGCTGATCACCAGAAACAGCTAAATGTTGTTCATTTGTACAGCACTACAGATGATAATATTGTCTGTACCACAACTGCTCAATACCATATGTCCTGCTCGTGACAACAACAAACTGGTCTCCTGTCTATTTCTGGACTTCTCCAAAGCCTTTGACACAGTCTCCCATCCTCTTCTCCTGGCCAAACTATCAAACCTCAATTTCTCTTCTTCTACCATCTCCTCATTTTCTAGCTACCTCTCAAATCACCAGCAATCTGTCAAATGGCTCTCTGCTCTATCCCCTCCCCCCACAGTAGAAATGGGAGTCCCCCAAGGATCTATCCTCGGGCCATTACTCTTTAATATTTTTACTAATCTACTACATACCTCTTGTCCCCAGTCATCACTTATACAATATGCAGATGATTGTACTGTTATCACCATTGCTGACCATCCCTCTGACCTTCACTCTACTACACAGACTTCATTTAACACCACAGAGACATGGCTCAGTGACAAACTTATTCTCAACCCTAAGAAAACTAAGCTGTTACTCTTTCTTCCCAAGAACTTCTCCAATCTCAAATCTACTTTTACTATACTATCTAGCAACAACACAACTATCACAGTCGAACCTAACACAAAACTGCTAGGAGTCATAATAGATGACCAACTTAAGTTCGATCTACATGTGTCTAATTGTATGAAAAAGACACATCAGAAACTAGGACTGCTTTACAGGAATAAAAAATACTTAACAAACAGAGCTAAAATCACTCTCTCACATGCATTTCTTATTCCTACTCTATTATACAGCTGTCACATACTCACAAATCTGAACACCTCACTTATCACCAAACTAAAAACTACCTACAATAAGGTGGCCAGATTCATTGCTAACCAAACCTGTAAGTCTCCACTGCCTATTCCTTAAGCAACTAAACTGAATAGAACTTCCCCACTTGCTCCTACTATATCAACTCCAGATTATTCACTCAGTACTATACCTGCCCTCCTTCTATTATATCCAAATACTCACCTATGAGGCCTCTATGTAGCTCTGACCAAGACCTGCTATAGATTTATAATCCCAAAACCAAAACTGGTTGCCTCCTCTATAATTATAAACCTGCCACATCCTGGAAATAACTCCCCTTAGAAATTAGGACCCTTAAACACCCTAAACAATTTAAAACTGTCACACGAGATTACCTAAAGAAAAACTGGTCTTGCCATTGCACTTATCCCCCCTGAACCACTTTTTCCCCTGCATCCAATAATTCCTTCTCTCCGCAGTCCTCATTGATATACCCTCCCACTACTTTATCTCTCTCATCCCTTTTCACCCTACCAAATTTTTTACCTGCACTTTCCCTCTAATAATACCTTCTTTCCTACCTTCTCCAGACTTTACTTCCCATCTCTCATCTTCCCTCCACATCTAGTTTCTCCAACTTCTCCTTCTCATCTATTTGGTTTCATACCTTACAAAACAAGCTCTATCTCATTGATTCTTGCTCTAATACTATTCTCCAGATACTCTCTCACCTGTTCTTTTTTGCCAGCATAAACATTGAGCAAACAGTATATAACCTTTCAACATACCTCAGATTGTTGCATCCTATGCTATATTACCTACTGTTTTTTTTTAAATCCATCTTAGACATCTATTTTGTTCCTTTTGAAAATAGTCTCACAGAGAAGGATTACTGTCCTCATTATCACTTTACTATCACTGTAAACTAAATACTAATACAATGAAACTTTTAAATCTACGTCAGATTTTTTTGTCCAGTGCTTATATTAATGTAATCTTGAATGCACTTTTGTTACTATGTGTGCTGTTAAAATTGTAACTCACTGAGGAACCTTTCTCCCCAGTTCTCTGCTGAAAATGAGCTACTAGCTCAGTCAGACTAACCCGGTCAACAAATGTAAAATAAATAAATAAATAAAATTATCTTCCATACCATCAGCCACCAAATTTTCTCCATAACTGTGACAATGCTATCCTCGATCATCACACAACCCTGTTTTCCCAGTCACCTTGACTTTAGGAATGGGAGCTAACTGTGCACATCAATTCCATTTACATAAAAGAGTAAGTGGTCCTTTATTTAACACAACATCATAACATTATTTACATAGTTACACATATAGCTGTGTTATACACACACAATATATATATATATATATATATATATATATATATATATATATATTTGTGTGACATACACACACACACACACACACATATGCATTTTTAGTTTTCTACTACTTATTATTTTTCTTACTACATCCTCATTGTCATTTTTCCATAATAGACACCCACTCCTACTTCCACAACCATAATCTGATTTGCCACAATCCATTTTCCATTAAACAAAATTTCAGTCTTTCATTCAAAATCCATATTACATAAAATAAATTATCTACCCTTCTCACATATTCTTTCTTCTTATTCTTGTAATATCCATAATCATATTCATATTTATATTATGTCATTGATATTATCAAAAAATGTCTTCACACAAATTTTTCCAGAGATTGACCAATCTTTTACATTTCAAAAAACGCTCTGCTGTCTCTTCTTCCCCACAAAATAAACACACTATTTCAGCTTTCTTTTTATATGGCATATTCCTCTTTACTGGTAACCTATTTACCAGTCTCTAAAGGAAATCCTGCTGACACTCTAACATCAAATTTACCTTACTTTAATGGCTTTGATCACTTCTTCTAATCAATTTTCCTATGACTTTACATAATAATAATGTTACATCTGATTATTATACCACATCCTTCTTTCTCTATATCATCAATTTCTATTTTCCATGTTAGCATTTTTCTTGATAATGTCATCATTTATATGTCCTTTTTCTCTTTTTCTTAATAGCATCATCTCTCAGAATGTTTTATTCTTATATTGAAGCATTCTCACAATTAAATTCTCATTCTCTACCTTTACTCACTTTAATACTCTACGTTTGAAGAAGCAGAATAAATAACTGGATTTAATAGTTCCAATATCCTTTCACCTTTACTCATATACAACACACCTCTTTTCATTGGGTTTAATCTTAAACCATGTAGGAACGTAACACCAATTGCACAATTTCTTTTTAATATTTTTCTGGGTCATATAAACATTTCACACATATGCTACTTTCCCACTAATAGCAAATTCACCAGATAAATCTTTTTCCTGAATGCTAATCTATACATCCTCCAAAGAAGACATAATTCTTTCATTTCTTTTATCAAACCCTCCCATTGCATCACAACTGCATATTTTTTCCCAAATTATTTTCCTAGCAAATACACTTCATTCATTGAAAAATACACTCCACTCAAATTTTCACATCACCCAAACCCTTGCTTTTATCTTTATTTGAGGTAATTCCCATTTCCTTTAAGCATCCATTCAGACAAACCTGTATTCCCTCATCCATATTTTGCTCTTTGCAACTACAACTGTACTGTCTATATATGCCAAAGCTACTGGAATTACCACCTCCGTCTGCATCACATATCTAGCATATTTCATTTTATAAGCTACTTCACTCATTATCACATTCATTACCAACACAAACAGTATTCCACTCATGGAACACCCTTGTCTTATACCACATATTTCTTTACTCAGCCACTCATTCACTAACAATCTCACTCTTATTTTGATATGCTGACACACACTCTCGTAATTCTATTCCATCTTACATATTTTTCCAAAACATCCCACAAAGCATCGTGCCCTGCTGTATCAAATACCTTGCTAATGTCACCTACCATATGTTTCATATCCTCCCTTTCACTTATATTATCTACAATTTCTCTCACAACCAGTGGCGATTCTTAATATCCCTTTTCCATATATACCCCACTCAAAGCTACTTTTACAACTTGAGACCGTAAACTGCTCCCCACACACTCTAATCTTGTTCCATAACTATTTACACAACTGAAAACAATCTGTTAGATGGCAAAGTAAGCAATCTGATTGCCTACTCAACAGCACAGGCATTCCCCAAGGGTCTATTCTTGGGCCCTTGCTTTTTAACATATTTATTAATAATCTCCATAAAGCATCCCTGCAAAATACACTCGTTCAATATGCGGATTATTCAACTATAATTACATCCTCTAACAATGGCTCAAATCTCCTAAACTTAACACAAAATGCATTTACTTCCATAGAATACTGGCTTAACGAAGCTCAACTTCTACTTAATCCAAAAAAATCAAAAAATTTTACTCTTCACAACCAAACTTCTAACTCTAAACTTTAAAATATTCTCTCAAAACAATACAGAAATTGAAATTGTAAAAACAGCCAAACTACTTGGCATCACAATTGCTGACAGACTATCCTTTGTGAATCATATACTCAGTCAAATCAAAAAGACCCATTTTAAGCTTGGCAAACTCTATAGGCATAGACTCTTTTTGGACAACTCTACCAAGTTGAAAATAGCTAATAGTCTACTTCTACCCTCCCTCCTCTATGGTTGCCCCATTTTCACTAACCTACACACATCTCTGCTGAACAAACTGCAGTCGTGCTACTATAAAATAGCCAAGTTTGTCTCCAACATGCCAACTCACACATATCATTGCCTGGCCATTAAATCTATAAACTGGTTTGAGTTCCCTCATTATCTACATTACTCCCAACTTACAGTCACCCACAAACTACTAAATAATCCAAACTACTGCCCATCCCTTCAAACTATAATACAAACACACACCCCTACTTGGCATCTTAGGTCCTCTAACAAACAACTCTTAACCATAACTAAACCCAACAAAAGAGCTGGACAATGTCTCTATTCCCATGCCATTGCCAAACTTTGGAATTCGCTCCCTCTCTCTACTAGATTCTTTAAACATTTAAATTTGCACTAAAAGAACACTATCTCAATAACCTTGTCTGTTCTTGAAGTCATATGATTAAACCACCTTAAATATTTTGGCCACTATACACTACAAATACTTTACTAACTTAATATAGTTGCAATTTACACTATCTGTCTTCATATCCAATTTTGTTTTTCTGTGTCTGAATAAACAGAATTGATTAAACAGTATTCTTACTTATGAGAATATACAAACAGAATTACTAAAAATGTAACACACTGGGTTTATTTTCTTGTAATGTATACCTCTATAATATGTATTTCTCTTGTATAGCAACTTCAATTTGTATTATTTATTTATTTATTTTTTATTTATTTACATTTGTTTACTGGGAAATTCCAGCTGGACACAGGTCCTTTTTCAGCAGATGCCCGGGGAGAAAAGCTCCACGTCATGTACATGATAAATAGAGATACAAAATTGCAGCAATAGTAAACAACATTACAGGTTGTTGGCTTTAATACATTACCAATATATTAATTATCAGCAGTATATACAGTAAATGTTGCAAGTTAAGATAGTTTCTTGTCGTTTATAATATTAGTGACAAAGTTGTCAGACAAGATTTTAAAGTATGTAAGGACAACTAGCTAATTCTGACTGCGGTTAGTGGTGGCGGTAGTATAGTTAGGTTAAGAGTCTGGGTGGGGGTGTTAGTCTGGATTAGAACAAGGCAAAGTCAGTGCTAATTTAAGTGGAATTTGAGTGCAGTCTTGAAAAGGCTGCTGGAAGGTAGAGTAGTTATAGAGGCTGGAAGATTGTTCCAAAGTTTAGCTATGATACATGAAAATATGGCTTCTCCTGCTGAGTTTTTGGGTTTGATAACAGTGAGTTGATTTTTGTTGCTTAATCTTAGGGGCCTAGTGGAGTGATAAGGTTAGAGAAGGGTTTGAAGGGAAGGGATGTTATGGGGGTGGTTAATAAGTTTATGAGTGAGGGTGAGTTGATTAAAGTGAAGGAGTTGTGGGAGTTCTACCCAGTTTAGTTCTTTAAGGGAGATACAATGATGGCTGTGGTAGGAGGTTCCAGTGGCAAATTTAGCAATTTTGTTGTAACAAGCATCTAGTTTGTGTAGGTCTGTCTGTCTAAGATTGGTAAATATGGGGGATGCATAGAGTAGGGTGGAGATTAGCTGGGAATTGGCTATGGAGACTCTAGCTGCCTTGGTTAGGAATTGGTGGCTTCGATATATTGCACCAAGTTTCTTGTGAACTTTTTTTATTGTGAGAGATATGTGGGTGTCAAATCTAAGTTTGTTGTCTATTTCCACATCGAGTAATTTTGCGTGTTCTGATGGAGAGATGATGGTATTGTCTTTGGCGAGAATGTTGAAGTGGGGGTGTTTTGGGTGGCTTTGGAAGGCTTATGTAAAAACTTTCTTGGCTTTCAAAGTTAAGCTGATGTTATGTGCACATTTCTGTGATTGTATGGAGCTTTATTCCCCGGGCCTCCACTGAAATAATAATAATAATTTCTTCCGTAATATCCTTTATCCTTTCCTTCCATTCTTCTCTGTATTATTCACATAAAACAATTATAATCTGTTTTATTTAGTCTGATGGGTATCCATTTTTTTATTTCACTCTTCTCATCTTTAATATACCACTACATAACTATTCATAAACAAACCCTTCTTTCAACCATTCCTTCAATATATTTACAAAATATTCTGTTTGCCAATTAATTAAGTTCTTGTACATTCTATATCCTAAACCATCTGGGCCTGATGCTAAATCAACAGGCACTTTCCTAAGTACTTCATCCAATTCACTAATAGTATTTTTTTTTTCAAATTCTTCCTTAATTCATTCTATATTTTTTTGTTTTCTATTCTGTCTTATTTTCCATATTTTTACTCATAAACAGATTTTCACATGCTGTACTACAGTACTCATAATTTGCTCTTGTGTTCTTTTTACCTCTCACATTTTTTATTTCTCTCTCACTTCTCCCTTGTAAATAATATTTCTGTCTATACAGTAATGCCATATTTTTTCTCAACTTATTTTTTATATTTCTTTTTCCATTGCATAATACTCTCTTGTACTATTCTCTACATTCTCCGATACATTTATATATATTTTCCCATACTTCACTTTCTCTTCCTTTCTTACATCATCCCACCAAAAAAAAAAAAAACACTTTTTATAATTCTTTTTAAATTCAGTCCACCGTTCAGACCAGTTTTTATAGAAGTCATTCATGGTTATATGATCCTTCTATAACTTCAGTACTTCTCATTCTCTAGTTCATCCCATAAGTTTTCATTTATTCCATTTTCTATTTTAATATATTCCTTTTCTTCCATCACCTTCATCCATATTATTAAACAGGTTGAAAAAAAACATCACAACTGTATCACCATGTGCTATACCCAAGCCTTCTAGTAATACAATATAATCAATTGTAGACCCAAGTGCCCCTAAGTCCATTGACTTTTGTCCTACACAGCTAATTTACCACATTTTATCACTTCCTATATATTTTTTTACATTTTCCCCTTCTTTTTACATATTCCCCTTAAATCATAACTAAAGTCTCCTGCAATTATAATTTTCATGTTAACCACCACATAGTTGAATATTTGATCACATTTTCTCTTTTCCTGCTAATTACACATGTATATAATGCTATAATTTAATAAACATGCTCTCTCCACCTCATATCCACAAGAGTTAACCTTCTCATCCTTACCAAAATTGCATCTAGTATTGTCACATTTTTTTTTTACAAAACACAACCACTCCAGAACAAGCTTCATGCCTAAGTTCCATATTATATTTCCACTCCACAATTTTCTGTTTGCAGTCTTTCTGCACTTGTTAGGAATCTTACATCCTCTAATAGAATAATATCCACATCAGATTTGGCGCACCGTTCTAGTATCCATAACCTTCTTACAATGTTAATAGTACTATTCACATTTACTGGAAGTAATAAACAGAAAGGCACTAAGGTAACATAACAGGTAAAATCACAGACCCTTTATTGTCCAGATATAAAATGTAAAAATATAAGTAAAATAACTGTAGAAAACTGTGGAAAAAACTTTACTGACTAAGCGCTTTCACCCTCCTGGGCATCTTCAGAGTCAGTTAACTTCATTGAGAACAAACTTTAAATACACATGTTAATTAATACATAATTAGACAGGACTAATAAAACAGACAAATAATTAATTTGTTAACCCCTTAAGTGCTTGTTGACCAAGCCTTAGACTTCTGAAAAAACAGTGTTTCTTGTGTGTTAGTCACTATGTGGTTAAACTAAAAAAATAATAAAATAAAATGAAGTCAAAAACAACATGTATTGTTAAAAAACTAATTGAAACAAAAACTCATATATGTTACAATGTATATGTACAGCATTGTTGTGTGTCAAATACAGGCTGCCTTGTGTCTTAAAATGCATGCTAGAGACAAATTATCGTTGATACCTGGAGCATTACTAGCGTCCAGTCTCAGCTGCCAAAGGCATTCCCTTACCTCCAAAATAGTTTTATAGTCTCCCCCAAACTCCTTTGTGTAAAGCCTATCAATGACAAAGAATATAAACTTTTTAAAATTTGGACAGTGATTTGTGTGAGTGTATAATGAGTTAGTGGTTTTCTTATTTTTTATGTCTCTATAATGTTCTAATATTCTTTGTCTTAACTTCATAGTAGTCATGCTTATATAGAAGGCTGGGCAGGATAAACAGGTGGGAGCGTAAATGACCATACGTGTGTTGCAATTACAGTGGCCAGGACTCTTCAAAGTTCTCTTAAAGTTACCTAGACAAACGTAAGGCCCGTCGTTAATAAATTTACAAGCCTTACAGTTGCCACATTTAGCCATTTTGGCAGGTCTTTGTCCAAAGGATCTAGGTGTCTTCTCTAACAAATCCTTCAAATTTAAACCTCTGCTGTTTATAAAGGTCTACATCACCTTTACTGTTTTTTCTGTTTTGCTGTAATTAGGCATAAATTTTCTATACATAATGGAACAACTGATGGTTCAATATTTGGAAATTTCTAGACAAATTATTACATTGTTGCAGGCTAACAAGACTATTGAAAGTAATACTAAAGATGGGAGTTTAACAGACACACAAGTGGAGCTTTTTACTATGCATACACCACCAGGGACTTCTGGGGAAAGGCAAGTGAATACAGACATACTAAGAGTGGAAAGGAACAACAACCCCAGGTTGAATAACAACAACAGCAGAGGAGGGTTGGGTATGAACAGTGTTCCAGCAGGATCGTTGTTTGACATGGAAAGTTTTTTGATCCCACCACTTTTAGGTGACACTTTTAGACCAGAAAACCCTGGGACATTCAACACTCAGGTATTCAGATTCGAGAAGTTAGTTAGAAAATACAAATTGCTTCAGATGGATAATGTTTTTTTTAGAACGTTCATTAGAACTTAACCAAGTGCCTAAAGGTTTGAGAGTGTATAGAATACCCATGGGGATTGAGGCAAACACTGAGGCCTACAAAAACATGTTGGAATTTTTTGACAGAACCGGGATGGACTTAATGAGAATCATTATTAGAGACAAGAATAACAGGCTTAGTGTTCTAAAAAATGAACTACTTACCCTTAAGCAGAGTATCACCAATGATTTACTTTTGGAAAGCAATAAAAGTAGACTGGACAGAATCACAATTGAACGTGAAAGATTTGTTAAAACAAGTATGGAAAGAAAACAGAAAAAGATTTTAAGGGACACTGCTGAATACAAAGAAAAAAGAGCTTATCCCTTACCTAACACTAGTGGGAATGTTCATTATGAAGGGGACACAAGGAGAAACACAATTTTAACTGAGGAGGGGGTAATTGAAGAGACACACTTTGTAGTAGAGGAGGATGAAGAAGTTTTTTTAGAAAATCAACCTCAACCAAGATGGTCAGACAGGCTGAGGAATCGAGGCAACTCACGAGACCAGATGGATCAGAGACCACCCCAGGGAATAGGGCGGTACACAGGGAACAACTGGAGGGGTGGGGGACAGAGGAGGAACAATTTGAATTTGAACTCAAACTCCAACAACAACAAAAATTGGCACCACAGATGAATGACTATCACAATAACATTCCATCTAATTTTTTACTTACAGACATTCCAGCTTTTTGTTTTGAGTCAGTCGTTGTTTTACCCCAACATCCTCCTGAAATTATACTGAACCCATCCTCGGTGAACTACACCAAGGAGGGTCCTACCATTTTAGGGGATGACTCCTTTTATGTCTATAATTTTTCTAGTTTGAAGATCACGGACAGTCATCTTAGTTTATTGAAAAAAGGTTTATCTTTTGTCCCTGACTTCAAATATGATATTAGTAAAGTACTTATCAATCTAAAGTTATATACAAGAAAACTGAATCTAAAAATATTTTTCAGTACCAAACAAAGGATTGATAGAGAGTTACAAATGTTTACAATTAAAAGAAACAGCACTTTTATACCCCCATACCATCCTGCGGTTTTGGCTTTCGAATGGTTATGTACAACGCAAATTAGGCGTCTCATTGATAATAGACAGGTAGTGTTAGACAACAACCTAACATCCGCAAAAGTATTTTGCTTAAAGGAGCTTTCTGGTAACAACAAATACAGAGTGATGGAACCAGACAAAGGGGGAGGAGTAGTTATTATGGCCAACAATGACTACTCAATGCAGATGCAGAATATTATATGTGATTCCAACACATATAAGTTAGTTTCAAAATTTGACGTCCAGAAGGCATACACCAAAATAGACTGGCAGCTTTATGAGTTACTATGTGAAGGAATCATAGATGCAGAGGAATATAAATATTTACTGGTGGAACATCCAGTCATGCCTACCCTTTTTGGTATACCCAAAATCCACAAAAACATGGTCAATCCACCTTTTAGACCAATAGTTGCAGCAAGACGATCTAAAACTGAACCACTAGCTTCATATATAGACATTGTGACCAAGGGGATTTTGGACAGGTTGCCTTATATATCAAAAGATTCTTGGCACTGCTTGGACTGCCTTAGAACTTTGGCTGATGAACATTTAGGGGAATTTTTGTTGGTAACTGTTGATGTTATTAATTTATTTTCAGTAATTCCCCATGACCTTGGTCTAGACTGGTTTGGTAAGAGTTTGGACAAAAATACCAATTTGCACCAGGATAAGAAGGGCTTATTGGTGGACCTGATGCAGATGGTATTGGAGAACAACTATGTTGGTTTTGAGGATGAATACTATAGACAGTCCACTGGGGTTGCTATGGGTGCTAAATGTGCGCCCATATATGCCAACCTTGTTTTAGCAGAATGGGAAGACCAGTTTGTGTTGACATCTGAATTTAAGGCAAAGATGCCTATTTATTTAAGATTCTTGGACGACATTTTGTTTTTTTTGGAAGGGTACACTTGACAAACTGGAAGAATTTATATCATACTTGAATAACACCACTACATTTTTTAAATTTACACATAAGGTTGACAAGAAGAGTATTGATTATTTGGATTTACAATTATATATTAAAAATGGCAAAATAGAATCCAGTTTGTACAGAAAAAACCTACAGCAATTCATTTTTACACTATAAGAGTTGTCACCCTGCCTATGTTAAGAGGAATGTCGTCAAGGGCCAGATGATCAGGTTGTCTCGTATCATTAGTGAGGATGACATTTTTACAGTTGAACTAGGTATAGTGAGAGATTTATTTGTCCAAAGAAGTTACCCGCTTGATATGCTTTTGATGCTTCAACACGAAGTTTTTAGAAGAAGGTCCACTGATTTTGTTCCCATTTTACATGACACACATAGGTTATGTGACAAAGTCATCAATCATAAAAAAGAACTTGACAGAAAAAATGTGCCAACAGGAATGGTATTACAACACAATTTTTTAGCACTTGAAGTTAAGGGTGCTATTCATAGTGCTTGGGAAAACATTATCCCTGCAGATTTACATGACACATTAGGTAGAACCCCGACCTTTATAAACAGCAGAGGTTTACATTTGAAGGATTTGTTAGAGAAGACACCTAGATCCTTTGGACAAAGACCTGCCAAAATGGCTAAATGTGGCAACTGTAAGGCTTGTAAATTTATTAACGACGGGCCTTACGTTTGTCTAGGTAACTTTAAGAGAACTTTGAAGAGTCCTGGCCACTGTAATTGCAACACACGTATGGTCATTTACGCTCCCACCTGTTTATCCTGCCCAGCCTTCTATATAAGCATGACTACTATGAAGTTAAGACAAAGAATATTAGAACATTATAGAGACATAAAAAATAAGAAAACCACTAACTCATTATACACTCACACAAATCACTGTCCAAATTTTAAAAAGTTTATATTCTTTGTCATTGATAGGCTTTACACAAAGGAGTTTGGGGGAGACTATAAAACTATTTTGGAGGTAAGGGAATGCCTTTGGCAGCTGAGACTGGACGCTAGTAATGCTCCAGGTATCAACGATAATTTGTCTCTAGCATGCATTTTAAGACACAAGGCAGCCTGTATTTGACACACAACAATGCTGTACATATACATTGTAACAAATATGAGTTTTTGTTTCAATTAGTTTTTTAACAATACATGTTGTTTTTGACTTCATTTTATTTTATTATTTTTTTAGTTTAACCACATAGTGATTTTAACACACAAGAAACACTGTTTTTTCAGAAGTCTAAGGCTTGGTCAACAAGCACTTAAGGGGTTAACAAATTAATTATTTGTCTGTTTTATTAGTTCTGTCTAATTATGTATTAATTAACATGTGTATTTAAAGTTTGTTCTCAATGAAGTTAACTGACTCTGAAGATGCCCAGGAGGGTGAAAGCGCTTAGTCAGTAAAGTTTTTTCCACAGTTTTCTACAGTTATTTTACTTATATTTTTACATTTTATATCTGGACAATAAAGAGTCTGTGATTTTACCTGTTATGTTACCTTAGTGCCTTTCTGTTTATTAGTATTTTACATTTTTGGATTTACTGGAAGTACTCTAAAATTTTTGCTTTTCCTTCTCTCTAAGTTTAGGGGAAATATTTTCAAATGTTCATTTTTTTATGTTTACTTTTTTTCCAATTTCTTTTTTCGGGTAGAACTTCACAAATTTATTCTCAAACCATTCTTCTGACCTCTCTTCTTAAATACACTCTCTCTCCTCATTTTCCCCGCCATATTTTTCTTCTTCTTCTACTATTTCTTTGTCACTTAGTTCACCCTCATTGACAGCCTCTTATTGTTCTTCCCTGTGTATGTTGTCATCTCTTTCCCCTTCATTTTTCATAATTTGCTTCTTGCTCTTGAAAACCCATTCAAAAATGTCCCTGTTTTACACAACTTGTATTCAGACACATGCCTTCTTGCTGTATGTCCATTCTCCCCACACTGGTTACATTGTGCCTTGTCATAATCATTAATTAAATGAGAAAAGTACACAAACACGATTTATACTGGTCAGCATATCTTAATGTCCTCTAAACTAAGGAAAATTTTAAACATTTTTTAGCACCAGAAAACAAATTTTCAATTGTTCCATGGATAAATGTCCTTCTTTTGTTACACACTTCCAGAAATTTCACCCTCAGTGCCTCAGTTTCAAATGTTATGAAAAGTCTCTCTCCCAATATGTATAAAGGACCACATTTCTTGACCTTTAAAACCCAGAACAGTTATCAAATTGCCCCATACATAACTATCTATTGCAGTGTCATTTTTGTTCATATTCACAGAGTTGGCATTCTCTCTTTTTTAAAAAATCTGTTTTACTTGTAGTTTGTTGATGCTCTCCTTTTTTTGCCTGCTGTCACTGCATCATATGTTTTAGTTACTGCATTATCTGCTGCTACAAAACCAGATACCTCCTCAGTGTGTTGCTGCTGTCCTCTTTTACATTCTGTCACTGCTGCATAAGTTTTAACTGCCGCATTCTCTGCTGCCATATCACCTCGTTCACTCTCCACATTACTATCTTCAGCATTTCCAAAAACTTTATCTGCTATCTCACTGCATGAAAAACTTTCACTTGGATCATCCTGCTCAATTATTTTTAACAGAACATCATTTGCAAGCCCTGCTGATGTCAGATCTGTTATCTGCTCCACTCCAAAAGACTCACTTATTTCCTCCTCCATTGAGACAGCTAAACACTGCTCCTTTGTATCATACATCATACAAGAATCTTCGTTTATATTCTGAAGCCTCATATCGAACAAATGTTTCACCAAGTTCTAATTCCCACCTCCAAACTCTGTATAGCTGTTCTCTCCTCCTACATATTGCTACTTTCCTTAGGACTCTTCCTTGGTTCATTAGGGGCCCTCTGGTGCCATCTAGCAGCTCCAAAGAGTAGCGGAAAGTCTTCAATGCCCTGGTCAAATTTCCCCTCCTGTAATAAATACCACTTCAGGTCTCCCCTGAACAGAGGCCAATAACCTAGTTGGACTAACTTGGCCAATAAAAAAATAAATAAATACTGTTGTATAATATAACAAAGCTTATATTGTTCCACACTGTTGATAATTGAGCTTGACACTGCGCTATTATGTTGTAACTTTGTTATCAGTCTGATGGTTTGGCTTTATTGGCCTGAAATTGTTCATTAAAACGATGAAACAAGTCATGGGCATTCAGAATCGCCAATTAGATGAAACACCTGGTGTTCATAAGGGTCATTTGCATATACCCCATGGGCCTCTGATTCAAGAGGTTTGAGAGGTCACTCATTGGAAGTTCCAGCTTGGCTGGAGTTTTCATTTAGTTGTTACAGAGTGATTACTGATATGCTGACGCTGCTGCAGCAGGATATTCCATGCTGATAGTATCTGAAGGTCTGACGCTACAGTAATGCGATGTAATAAAGCCTCAGTGTCTAAGGATAATGGAAATTGAGACACTGCCTGTTTTACATTATGGTGTAACAAAGCCTGTACTATTCCATGCTGATGGTAACTAATGCTCTGACTCTACAGTATTATGATGTGACAAAGCCTTCATATTCCATGCAGACTGTAACTTAGGCATGACTATATTGGATAACAGTGAAACAAGGCATGTCGTCTTCCAGGCTGATGGTAACTGAGGCTCTAACAGTGCTGTATTATAATGTAACAGAACATTTGTGTTCTATATTCATGGTAAATTAAATTTTGACAGTATAATAAAGCCTATGGTTTTGCACTCTGATGGGTAAATTAAGCTATTATGACGTGACAAAGCCTGTGTCTTCCAAACTGATGGTAACTGAGGCTCCAGCACTACTATACTATGATTTAACAAATTCTGTGCATTCCACTCTGATGGTAAATGAGACCCTGCCAATTCTAAATAATGATATAACACAACCTGTGTGCTTCACTCAGATAGTAATTTAAGTCTTGAAAATACTGAACTATGATGTAACATGCTAATGGTTACTGAGGCTCTGATACTGCTGTATTATTATGTAACAAAGCCTGCAGAGCTCAATGATGAAAATAACTGCAGTTCTGATGCTGCTGTTTGTGATGAAGCAAAACATGTTTGTTCCAAGCCGATGACAGCTGCAGTACTGACCATACTGTATTTTGATATAACAAAGTCTGTGTTTTCCAAGTTGATAGAAGCTGAGGCTCTGACACTTCTGCATTATGATGTAACAAAACCTGTAGTGTTCCTGGACAATGGAAATTGATGCTCTGAAATGACCGCATTACTTTATAACAAAGCCTATACAGTTACAGGCTGATGACAGCTGAGGCTCTGACACACTACTGTTTTACCATGTAACAAAGCTAGTGTGTCCCATTTGGATGGTAAATGAGGCTCTGAAATTATTGTATTATGAAACAAAACCTGTGTGTTCCGGGATAATGGTAACAGTGGCTCTGACACTGCTATCCTATGATGTTACTAAGCCTCTCTGTTTCATACTGATGCCAAGTGTTCAATGTTCTTAAAATACAAACTCAAAGCCTAAGTGGGTCTTCAAAGAGTTTACCACCCTTAAACATTGGATCAAATATTCTCTCCCCAAACCAATCATCCATATGAGTCTTAAAAATGGCCAGATGAGACTATGTCAGTATTATTATTATGAAACAAAACCTGTGGGTTCCATGCTGGTAATAACTGAGCCTCTGGCACTACTGTATTATGATGTAACAAGGCCTGTGTCTTCTAAGAAAATGGAAAAGCGACACTGACACAGTTGTTTTGTGATGTAATAAAGACAGATGGTAACTTAAGCTCTGACACTATTAAAATATAACAAAGCCTATCTGTTCCCTGCTGATGGTAGCTGAGACTCTTACACTACTATATTATGAAGTAACAAAGCATGTGTGTTTCATGCTTATGGTAACTGAGAATCTGACTCTGATATGTAATTATGCAAAATGCTTGTATGTTACATGCTGATGATTAAGTGAGGAAATTATATTACTTTATTATGATTTAATAAAGCCTGTAGTGCTCCAGGCTGATATTAATTGACACTCAGATGCTACTGTACTATGATGTAACAAAGCCTATGTGTTCCACACACTGATTACACTTCAGGCTCTGACCAAGGCTGCGTGTTCCTGATACTGCTTTATAATAATATAACAAAGCCTGTGTGTTCCATTATGGTGATAAATGAGGCTCAACCACAAATGTATTATGATATAAAAAAGCCTGTGTGTTCCATACTGATGGTAAATGAAGCCTGGCACTATTGTATTCTGATGTAAGAAAGCCTGTACATTTCATAGGGATAGTAACTGAGGCTCTCAAGCAACTATATTGTAGTGCATGGAGCACACTGATTGCACTCTGATATTCAGAAAATGACATACCAGTTAAGCACCAGAATGGTATGTGACCCAACCTTAAATGGTAAGCACCCCCTTGCTTATGTTGTTAAGGTCAGGTCCCACCCTAGACAATAAATTCTGCTTGTACTGACTAGCAAATGACAGCAGCAGAACAAAACATTTGTTTTTGCCTGCTGTCTGTACCATCAACATGTCTCTAACTTCCTGTAAAAAAGTAAGAGAGTTGCTAGAATAACAGGATGTGTGTGTCCACCAGCATAATCTGAAGAATGTAAACAATGAAACTCAAATATATGTCATTATTTAGTGACTTCAGCCCTAAGTGGTTTATCCAAAAACCACAAATTTTATGAGGAACAGACCAAAAATATGAAGCAATAATCTGGATGTCCTGCGAAATCTAGGCAGTTTATCGGTATGGAGGTAAATGTAAATGTAATGGACTTAGTGAATGCTGTCAGAGAGGTAGTATAAGAAAGTGTTTTACAGCTTTGAAAGCCAGGAAAATGCTTAGCAAAGTGTGTGTTTTGAATAGGGATAGAGAGATGAATTGTTTGAATGAACACAGGGAAAGAGAACAGATGAAACTACCTAATGTACAGAAGATGAGGGCATGTCAGTGGAAGATGGTTATAGCAGTAAAACCAATCTATATGGTACAGTAGGCACTGTACAGTGAAAATGTGTTTTATGTGACTGTCACACAAGGTTACATAAAAATGGGGTGGATGTCTGTGTGAGATAAGCATCCTTACATGAATAATGCAGAGGATATTTATCAAGGATCTGACATACAATTGGGGTAGGATACATATTCCCAAGCTGTGCAAACTGATATGCCTGAGTATGAGTACACTCAGCCAAGGTCTCCAGCAAGGTGAGTAAAGGTAAAGGCTCATGAAAAACATTACAAGAACCAGCCACAATTATGGAAAATATCAGAGTAATACTATCAGTAATCCCATGTCTCTGACATAACATATGTGATTTATAGTGAAAAAGAGATGAGCCTGCACACACACTTGAGCAGGTATTATGCTACATCCACACTCTATGAGGGTAACCACATATACTGTCCTGGCACTGTAACATCTGCTGGAGGTGTTAGAAGGGACCCTGCTATACCTCTATGCGACAGTATGGGCAATACAGGCTAGCTGCCTTGTGTGCATGGCATATCTATCTGTCTATACATATATATATATATATATATATATATATATATATATATATATATATATATATATATATATATATATATATATATATATATATAGCACAATCCACACTGTCATGAATGATATACATGCCACTAATGTTGTTATACACCTGTGCATGTAGTGTGTGCATAAGCAGAACAGGTAGCACACATTCATCTGCTGTAACAACTTGACTGGTGTTCTGCACCATCAGATAGTCATGTATATTCCACAGAAAGAATACCTAGTTATGGCCAATAAGCTATGTGACAGTTCAGTGTGACAAAAGTGGTATACTTCTGTTACACATCACTGGAAGATGTGTCAGGAGGTACATGATGAAGGATGCATTGTAATAAAAATAAAAACAATGAACTGAGTAGTGTAGCAATTTAATAAAACAACAACAAAGCTTTCAGGACAAACACACTGAAAGCTTTGTTGTTTTATTAAATTGCTATGCTTGTCAGTTTGTTGTTTTTTATTATATTTTCTGTACGAGGTGCATTTCACTTGAATTCCTGATTGGCCTTTTCTATTCTGAAGGGTGCATTATATACAGTTATTGGTGTGATGAAGGCTGGGATCCATGAAGGTATTATGATCTCTGATTTGGATGTTTTTCACATACCCAATTCTTGTGTTACATTCAAGGGAGCACTGTGACCACATGCTGGTGGATGTACCACTTACAATCGGGTCTATATTAGAACTGCAAAAGGCCATTTAAGCAAATACGTAAACGTCGACACATATTGCATAAACCATGAGTACACCGAACGCCTGAAACTGCAAAATTCAAAATCTCGAATCGGCATAGTTGGCCCTTCTGCGGTATAGCTCCAGAAGGTAAGTATGCGATAGTTATGGACCTTAGGGTTAGGGTGCGGGTTAAGGTAAGTGCATAGATAGTAATGTATGTAAGGTTTAGTGTAGGGTTAGAAGTAGGGTTTTGTTAAGTGTATGTGTGTGGATTATTTATTTTGTTTGGTTATAGCTCATTTAGGTAAGTGTGTGATAGTTACGGACCTTAGGGTTAAGGTGCGGATTAAGGTAAGTGCATAGGTAGCAATGTATGTAAGGTTTAGTGTAGGGTTAGAAGTAGGGTTTTGGTTAGTGTATGTATGTGGTTTATTTATTTTGTTTGGGTGGGTAGTATGTAGCGAGCGGTGGGGTTGGCCAACTATGCCAGTTCGAGATTTTGAATTTCACGGTTTTGGACATTCGGTGTACTCGCGGTTCGCTCAATATGTGTCGACATATACATATTCGCTTAAACGAGCTTTCGCGGTTCTAATATAGACCCCTTGCAATCTACCCCAGCACAAGGGTCACATACCTATTGGTCTGTTTATACAGTATGATATCCACATTATACTTGAAAAGTGTGTTTGTTTCCTGAATTAACAAATTCCCCCATGTGTCTTGTCAATGCAGGTGTTGTCAAGCCTGTGGCAGCAGTGTTTATGTGTTGCTACTGTCTGTATTATACTAATACCACTGTTGGAGACAATGATTGCCCACATTCTGTAGCCCTTCAGGCAACTGTGTGGACACAGCATATGTATGTCATCTGTGATGTCTGTCACTTAACAAATGGACAGGAAAGGGCCTAGCAGACAGCCCTGATGTACAGACCTGATTACTGGACCTGAGATATAGGTCACATCACACATTTCAACGTAGTGAGATGCCATATATGTGATACATTGCTCTTCCCATTTGGTGATATAGCTGTTTATGGCCATATATGACAGTGTTGAGTGAATACTTCAGTGTGGATTTGTGTCAAATGCATTGACCTGGTCATGTTCCACAAGATGATACTGTTATCATGCATGCCCTCGATGACCTCTTTGAGGACATCTATCAGATGTAACAGTCGTGATGTAGCATTAATAACTCACACAAATCTTTTGCACATAGCCGGATTATGACTAGTGTACATGTAGAAGAGGTTCACAATCACATGTTGGTCCACCTCACAGTCAAGGAGAGTCAGGATGGTCATAGATTCATAGGTTCATAGGTAGGTACTAGGCTATCGGCCCTGGGGCCTATACAAGCCCAGCCAAAAAGGTACCCTGGCTTTTGCCACCCAAGAAAATTATTTTCCTGTGCCAATGTTGAGCAGAGCCACAGAGGTGATCCCCGGGGTGAATTTCCTATTTCCCAACCAATCATCAAGATATTTCTTGAAGAGTGCTAATGAGGATCTTTGTTTGATATAGATAAGTAGTTTATTCCTGAGTATGGGAAGTCTCTGGGACAGGAATATATCCCTCCGGCATGTTCTGTTTATTGTAGTGACAAGGTTTAGGTCCCTAGACCGTGTAGCTCAGATGGATTGGGATTTCTTTAAGTGGAGCATGTCCAACAGCTCTGGGTTTGACATAGCTTTGTATGTTAGGCAGAGATCACCTCTGAGTAGGCGATATGCAACGGAGTAAAGCTGGAGTTTTTTGAGACAGTCTGCATAGGGCATCTGTTTGAGGCCGGTAATCCTCTTTGTGAGGTATTTCTGCAGCCTTTCCAGTTGTTGCAGATGTCTTGTGATGTACATACCAAAAGGGGCATTGTACTCTATAATGGGTCTAATGAGTGATGATTGTTTCTATATATGCATGCATCAGGTGCTGTCTCCTCTACTCAGATGTATGTATGTTGATGTACACCCTTGTATGGTAATATAGTCCATGTGGAGGGTGTGTCGAAGTGTGTATTCAACCGTATCAGGGTTGTGCATGTGCTGAGTCACACCATAGATGATCTGTGATGTTCCATGTTATAGGCCTAGATGAAGGTAAGATAGTACATATTACCTATTGTGATCTTGCCTAGGGTTTTGACACAAGGTCCCATGCAGGTATCATTGATAAACCCCTCCCAGCTGGGGATTAACTCTTGCGTCTCTAGATAGATAACCAATTGACTCACCGAAAGAACATGTACTGTGAAAGTTGGTGAATCAGCCGGTACCAGTAGAGCTGTCATCATTGGCAAACCCCATGGATCTGTGTTTGGCCCTTCACTGTTTGGACTCTACTTCTCGACAGTTCAGGCCAAAGTATATAGCCTTTGGCTTATCAGGTTTGCAGATAGTTGCATATTGGATTCAAGCATTCAGTCCGCCAATGCTAATAACGTAGTACAGTAGGAGCTAATACAGACAAATGAATGGGGACAAAGGCACACAATCTACAACTAATACAGAAATGTGTCTTTTATGTTGCCCATCTGAAAAGTGGAATTCCATGTTAATCACAACATGTCAACAGTTGTGCTATACTGACACCTAGTGATGCCAGTACTGGGAACACATGTAGATAACAGTCTGAACTTTGACTACCAAGTGTCCACACTGCTATTGAAAGCCTATGTTGTGCAGATCATAAGTCACACCCTCATATTCAGATCTTAAGATTGTATGACAGCACAGTAGTCAAACCTCATCAGAACAGTAATAGAGTAGAATGCTGTTTTTGCATATACCTCAACAGACACATGCAGCAGCTGGAGTGACCACATGGCTTTCTCAGCAAGATAACACAGGGTCAGCAAACCAGACCATGATGTATGCAGATAGAGTTAAAGCCATGTCACTGTAATCTGTGTGGTATAAGATGAGGTGATGTTTGCCTGGCCTCCAGGCCAGTGTCTGACCCTATCCTGGTAGGAGGAGTGCATATCCACAAATCTGATATAGCCAATGACATTAGCAGTGCCTGTTGAGAATATGGTAATAACACTGTCCCACATGCTGGTGTAAAAGGCTCTCTGTAATGTCAAAAAACAGCTCACACACACACACACACACACACACACACACACACACACACACACACACACACACACACAGTTGACTGCAGTGAGAATAGAATCCGTACCTATCTAAGTACACAGACTACAGAACCCAGTAATTTACACATGTGCCATGGCACACGTCTGACTTTTACAGGAGTGCAGGTGAACTTCTAGTAGATGACATCAGCAGGCCATGTGGGAAAGAAGATGTTGGGAGGCTTGCATGAAATGAATGTGTAGGCATGTGCAAGTATCAAAATACTGTCAATCCATGCCACTGGAGCAGTAACAGTGGGATACACATTTCTGCTCTTCTGTCTAGACACACACACACACACACACACACACACACACACACACACACACACACACACACAGTTGACTGCAGTGAAAGCAGATCCCCTACCTAAGTACACAGACTACAGAGCAGAGAACTTTATGCAAATACTACCACACAAGTTTGACTTTTACAAGAGTGCAGGTAAACTTATAGTAGATGACATCAGCACGCCATGTGGGAGACAAGATTTCTGGTGGGCTGCATGAAATGGATGTGTAGGCATCTGCGAGTATCAAAACTGCCACTCCGTGCCATTGCATCAGTAACTGTGGGATACACATTTCTGTTCTATTGTCTATTGACACACATGCACACACACACACACACACACACACACACACACATGCACACACACACACACACACACACACACACACACACACACACACACACACACTCAGTTGACTGAAGTGAGAACATAACCCCTACACATCTAAGTACACAGGCTACAGAGCACAGTACTTTAAGCAAGTGCACTGCATGAGTCTGACTTTTATAAGAGTGCAGGTGAACCTATAGTAGATGACATCAGGAGACCATGGGAGACATGATGTTGGGTGGGCTGCATGAAATGGATGTGTAGGCATCTGCAAGTATTAAAATATGGTCAATCCATGCCAGTGGAGCAGTATCTGTAGGCTACACATTTCTATTCTTCTGTCTAGACACACACACACACACACACACACACACACACACACACACACACACACACACACACACACACACACACACACACACACACAGAGTTGACTGCAGTGAGAATAGAACCCCTGCCTAAGTACACAAACTACAGAACTGAGTACTTTATGTAAGCACCACAGCACAAGTCTGACTTTTACAAGAGTGCGTGTGAACTTATAGTAGCTGACATCAGCAGACCGTGTGGGAGACAAGATGTTGGGAGGCCTACATAGCTTCAGAGCTTCATAGAAGGCTACTAGCCTAATGGCCCTAGGGTGTTTATAAGCCTATCCATGTAAAAACACAAGTACCCATATTGAGCATAGTTAGATGTTTGTTATTAGAGGGATTTTGTGAGCAGCACCATCTGGCCTTGTCCATGAGGGACATAGATGCCACCCCAGAGGTGACCTTACAATCACCTAACCAGTAGTCAAGACTGCACTTGAATAGGCTCACTGAGGAGCACTGCTTCACATGCAGTGGGAGCCTATTACAGAGGAGTGTAAATCACTAGGGGATGTATATGTCTCCCCACCATGTTCTGTTTGTGTCACAAGCTATGTTGGGAACCCTGGGGCAAGTTATTCTTGTCCCATTTGATATGCAAATGTCCAGTATTTCCAGTAGTGCAGAGTATGAGACTGCTCTGTACGCCATGTGTATTTTTGAGTACAGTGAAAGGTCTGTCAGTCTTTAAATGTTTGTAGGCCCTGAATTTTCCCAGGCACAAACCTATATCCTCTCCAGTTGCTGCAGGTGTCTTGTGAGGTACAGACAGAAGGGACATTGTACTCCATTAGTGGTCTGATAAAGGTAGTGTACAGCAAAGGTATGACCACCCTGGTCTTGGATGTGATGTCCATATGTATGATGTGCACAATGCAGAATGTGCATGTCACCACTATAGGCACATACTGATAAAAGTGTAGATTACTATCAACATGTGTTCCCAAGTCTCACAACAATGTGTTTGAGCTTAGAGGGGCACTATGTATATCATAATTAGCAAGGGTACTTCATTGGCAAAGGGACAATGAGGTATAGTATACTTTAAGGTTCAGTGTGTGAGTTTGCCACCAATCATTTGTGTGTGTCAGGCCCGCCCTTCTGTAATATGTTACCATAAATGGGGGACTCTACAGTATATTAATGCATCTATTTACCACTCATCTGCAATCTTTGTAAACCACAGGCCATCTACCTTTGCCTACACTTTAGGGAAGTAGTTTGCAAACAGTTGAGGGCCCAGCACAGATCACTGTGGTATTCTAATAGTAAGTGTCTAGTGGTGGAGGTGCAGTCTCCAACTTTGAAAGTATGTGTTCTGTCGGAGGCTCAGTTGGCTATTCATCTGCTACTATATGGCTTAATTCCCACATGGGAGATCTTCACTATGAGACATGCATGGGAGATAGTGTCAAAGGCCTTGGATAACCCAACATAGGTGGTATGTCCTCTTATCTCTCATCCAGGTTTTTGGAGTCAGTATGTAAAAACTCCACAAGGTTCAATAAGCAAGATCTACTCTTGACAAAAATAAAATGGGTATGGTCAAGTGTGCTGAAGGTCATATATGTCCCTGTGGATATGGTCCATGCTGATTCTTTCCCTAAACTTGCATATAAGGCTTTTTAGGCATATGGGTCAATAGCTGTAGTTCTGCATGTTACCAGATTGATATGCATTGATATCACAAAACATTTGATATTCTATTTTGTAGTGTGGTTGATATATGTGTGGAAAAAGTACTGAGACACCAGGGTTGCAGTGCCTGGTTGGGGGGGGGGGGGCAAGACATGGCTCTATTGTAAATATGCTACATAATGTGAGATAGGGCCTTCAGTTTGTAATGTTTCCACATGTAATGTCATGTCATAGACAATAAATGAACACTAAGCAGCAGTAATACATAATTATTTTCCAGTAGTGTGGCGGGCAGTAGATTTGTGCGGCAGATAGCAAAGTGTAGACATGTGTAATGCACATGTTTGTGCATTGCTAAGCAGTGCACAAATTTGAGCCACATTGCAAAAGTCTGACAGTTAGTATTCATTGTATGAAACACACCTGTTGCATGACGGACTCTGTGGCAGCAAGTGTTAATGCATTGATACATTCCTTTTGGGGCCGGATGGTACTGGGTTTGAATCAAGGTGTATCAAATACTTTACAGAGTGATATTGCAATGACATGAATTGTTTATAGTAAATGAGTTGCTGTGTGTTGGCATTCCGCAGCAGTGTTAAGTGGCATTGTGCAGTGGTTAATTGCAACTGTCTGCCGCCATTCACCGTTGCTGCACTTTGGTGTGCATCATGCACCTCCTCGCATATATGGAGCCCAAAAAGTGAAGAGATCCATTGCTTTTGCAGCAACTTATGTGCATTGTGTGTGATTCTATTTTTTGACCAGATTAAAGTGTTAAAATATGGTAGATAGAAGTTGTGAAATAGGGAGCCAGCAGGGGGAAGAACAAAGGGAAAGTAGTACAGGCATGTCCAAGAGGGAGGTAGGAAAAAATCATAAGTATCCATTTCTTTAACAGTGTAAATTGAAAATATGTGCAGAATACTGAATTTAAGTTGTCACCTCTACAAAGGGTGACCACAACACATCACGTTTTATTGCCAAATGGACCAAATCAAGTGTCAAGAAGACAAGCATGTGAAATGTAGAGCTATGTATGGGATGATTTTTTTTTTTTTGTGGGACTGGTGCCCATTTTTTTTTTATTTCAGTAAGAGAGAAATGTTGGGGGAGGGACGTAGGTATGTCTAGGTCAAATACGTTGGGTAGGTGAGGAAGCAACTGTAAACATATAAGACAAACAAGACAAGAAACAGAGAGGGTGATGGACACAAAAGGTTGGGGGACACCATGATTGGGGTGAGGGAGGGGACAATGCAGGCTCATGGCCACCAAGCTTGAAGACAATGAGAATTGAGTCATCACCCACTGGACTGTCATCACTGTCACCTTACTCAGCTGGTGGTTTTAGTGCTTGACGTTTCCTCCTCCTATGGACTATGAGGGATAGCAGCCTCTCCATCCAGCATAGGTATACACCAGTGGTATGACTCAGGACCCTACACACCATCCCTGGCAACTCACTGTGGGTTATTAAATCACTGCCTCCGCCACTGATCCCAGAGGGTACCACTGTATTAGCTTCCAGGGAAGGACTACCTGAGGTCACAGGTTGTTCAGGGCCAGCAAATGCAATGCTGTCAGATTGGCTCCCAGATGTGCTGGGCATCAATACTGGAGCTGGTGGAGCAGGGGAAGGCTGATCCAATGTGGCTGGCCTACCACACTGTGCTGTGGAGCATTTAGTGATGTGGTGCACATGGATATCATGGAGACATTTTGACTACACATACTAGAAAATAAAAAAAAAAGAGATAAGGTTTGGGGTGAGAGAAAAAGAGATAAAATTAGTACCCTCATATGTGATATGCAATGGATTAATACAATTATACAACTCTGTTATTGGGTTTATATTATTTGAATGAAAGTTCAAAATGTCGATCACTGTAAACAACAAAAATGCTGATAATCGAATCCTGTATTGTGGGGGCTAATTATATATACCAACTCCGAGATGGCACTGCAGTGAAGAAAGGGCAAATTTCCCAATCTTCACTGTACCACAATCTCACAAAACAGACTTTGATTATCAGCATTTTCGCTGTTTACAGCGATCGACATTTTGAACTTTCATTCAAACAATATATACCCCTTTTATCTTAAGTTTTACATATAAGGATACCTCTTAACAGATACATGCTATACTACAGATTACTGAAAGTAATCCTTGAAATGTGCATATATTGCACATATGTGTGTTCCAGTTATACAGATTACATTTCTCAGCAGGGCATTTGTGCCACTGGCATATATTTTTAATTTTATGTAAATATTATTGAAGAAATAACAGTATTGTATATTTGTGAATTGTGGTATTTGAACCCACAACCTGTGATTACATTCGAATATTGGACTCGTAATTGGTTTGTGCTGCAAACTAAAGTATGCATATTTGCTTTTACAGTTGGGATATGCATGCTCAATTTAATACAACTCTGTAAAATACCAAAAAAAAATGCTATCTTTACATTTTAATGCTGCAGTGACACTTCTTTTCTGCTGCATACATACCACTTGCTTCCCTCAGTCTCCCCAACATAAACCTGCACATTGAACTAACACTCCCTGGCAGCTGGGGAAAGAACAGAAAAGAATTATGTATACTAGTCTTGCCTATATTAAGCTTTCTAAGTCTTACAAGTACTATCTTAATTTCATACTAACAGCTGTGGGATGGCCACAGCATACCTCTCAACAGGGAAACATCAAAATTCTGGAAAAAGGCCCATGACAAATAGGTACAAATCTGTACGCTGGTTAACATAAAATTTGCATACATAATTTATATCATGCCACCCAATCTAACTGAATTGTGAAATACCAACTTACTAAAGAACAGACAAAGTATGATCATGAAACACAAAATAAACTGAACAGTGTTTTATTTATATTAAGATTTGAACTTGTATCAAACTTTGAACTTGTGCAAACTGCAAAACTAAAATACAATTTTCTTTTATAAAAACAAAATTAATTGCTTTAGCCTTCTACAGCCAGAAAATAAATTATCTGGATTTACACAGAGGAAATCAGCAGATAGGATGATTTACAGACTGAGGACTTTTTGGGTTCTTCCAAAACAGAGAAGTGTAACAACTGTTTGAATTCAAATATAACTGTAATACCTTAGAATATATGGATTTAGCTAACACTAGGAATATATTCAATATAATTTCTATAAAGAAAATTATGAAACTATTTTCTATGGAAAATATTTAAACAAGCTATAGCAGAACTATCCATATAAAACATTACCTTTGAAACACTTACATTTAGGCTCCTGAACTAACATTGCCTTTAGCTGTTTTTTAAAAATGATACTATTCTCACTTTGTCTAATTTCTGAGATACATTTCTACAAGATTCAGGGACAGTTTTAGAAAATGTTTCTTTATTAGTGGTAAAGATTAAAGGAAGGTCGCAGTAGTTTAGCTTCCATGTTGTCTCTAAATGAATACAAGCTGAATTTAAATATAAACTTACTTTGCAAAGGTGCACAGCAGCTCTCATATAAAACTTTAAAAGTCAGACATTTCCACAAAAAATGGTTCCTGTAGTAAATGGTAACCATTTTTTATTAAATGTGTAGCAATGATGTTCACTGGGAAGGGAGAAGATAATAAACCTTAGGATTTTGTTTTTGGTGATTTGCAGTATGTAGGTTTAGTGGTAAAAACAGGGCATTTATTCTAATCTTAGCAAAGAATATTATAGTTTACTAGGACCTCTAAATGTCAGTCATTCTTCATGGCCTATTGATCAGTGCTGTAGGTAGAGTATGTGCCACCTGGGGGCTGTCTTTGAGTTTGCTGCCCCTCCCCCTCACAAAATCATGGTCAAATGGGGCCCCCCATACACAGCCCTCCCCCCTTGCAGCCACTCCAGTGTCCCATTACTTGGCTATTTCTCCCCATTTACCATAAACACTGTAATGTGCATACTGCTACAATGATTATTTGGAGTTCATTTAAAACTTTTATTTTACATTTTATAGCACAAACAGTAATAGACATCTCTTAAACAAAACAGCACAGTCTCACAATGAAAACAGACTTAGCATTAAAACTTCTCTGCTCTTGAAACTCGCAGTCATTGACACAGCATTGAAACTCACATTCAAAGAAAATGCATCTGGCCAGTGGTAGATAAAGATTACCTTTGGGCTGTTTTCAAATCATAGGCCCCTTACGCACATTATTTAGGACCATGCTTGCAAACATACATGTGTTCTTTGACACACCTTGCCGAGTATATTAAATTATATTCCTTGTATAATACAGCACACTTGTTAGAGGGCGTTTTAAATTTATTGTTTTGAACATTTTTCCAGTAAGCAATGAAACAATTTTGAACATTTTTCCAGTAAGCAATGAAACAAAATAATAATGACAAAACTGCCTAATTCAGAGCATTTTCATCATAAAAGTCTACTCATACTTCTGTCATTACAATCCACCAATATTTGTAAATATGTACAATCTCTGCAGAAGTAAGTCATCTAAATAATTCCACATTGAAGAGATTTGTAACTACTAGCAAACAACTTCATATTTCATTGTTTCATCTACAAATAAAGTGCCTGTTGCCCTTGACGAATAAATTGCCTATGTTACATTAAAAATAATAAGCTAGTAATATTGCAATAGGGAATGGATGGCAAACTGATAACAGGTTCACAGTTACTAGGTATCTCTGCCAAAGGAAGATATTCAGGACTGCAGCATTCACCCCCCTTTAAAAGTACAACACAGTACAGTATCAGCAATCCATCTATATACTATGGGAGTAGAACCCGCAGCCTTCTGCATCAAAAGCAAGTATACTGCCTGTTGTGCTACTGACAATGAAAACAGACTTGGCATAAGCAGCATTAAACTTCTCTTCCCCTGGAAACAAAATTTATTGGGGGGGGGACAAAGGCCCAAAACTAGGGAGTGGGACACATTTTAAATATTGCTTGTATAATCTTAGAAAGTTGCTAGAATAAAATGTTTTGGTGTTACCATGCATTTCCTGAAAGATAGGAAGATTGAAACTTAAATGGCTATAATTATTTAGTGAATTCCATTCTCACTTATTTGCCAGAAAACCACACATTTTAAGAGAAACACAGACCAAAAGTATGAACCAAGCATTCCAGATACTCTGTGAAACTTTGGACAGATAACAGCTATGGACGTAACTCCTTGAATCACAAGTGGTATGAGTAGAAAATTCAGGCTCTTGCCTCTTGTACCCAATGTACAGGGTTTGAGCCTGGGTAATCCTAACCACCAGTTATATGTAACTGGGGCATTTCACAGACACACACACACAAATGCTTGTCTCTTAAATTCAACTGAACCTCTTGTTGGGCAGTTTCAGTACATTTAAATGCAAAAGTATTCCAGCACACAATGCATAATCGTGAACTGGAAGAACACAGCAGTTAAAGCTACTCTGTTCTTTTATTTACTATACTAGTACAATAGTCTCTTTTGTTTTTTTTTTGTTTTTTCCTTACCTGGTGGAGCTGGGGGAAACTCTACTCCTGCCTGCTGCACTGCAAAATGGATGGGGTAGTCAACTGTCACTGTATCCCTAAACTAAATAAAAAACACTGTTGCTGCTCTCTCCTAGCTGTAGTCCAGTCCTGACCCTCTCTAAACTGACTCTGGAACTTGGAGGAATCTTAGCTGCTGCAGACTTGCAGTCTATCCAAGACACACGCATGCTACTTTCACACACATTGCTGTTGCCCATAAACATAAACAAAGTACAGTGAGTCAGTCAGTCAATAGTCAGCCCTTGAGCCATCAGTTGAATTCCAACTGGCTGGCAGGCTGCTCACAGAGCTGATGTCATCACACATGCCTCTGCACGTGATTACATTAGCAGGAAATTGCCAGGAAAAAAAATTAAAAAAAAAAAAAGGCCTGGGAATTCATAGCACCCCATTATTTGGACCTTACAACTGGTAAATGCCGAGGAATTCGATATGGTTGAGAGGTATAGCTCACTGTCTCACATTCCTCCAACCAAGGGCAGAGAGTATGCCTTTTTCTCCTCTGTAGGTCATTACCTTGATGCCTACATTGCTCTCCAGTGTGTGAGATACCAGTGGCACTGGATATAGCCTGGGCCAAACTTCCACACCTCAGACTTGTACTGGGACCCAGAGCACTCCCCCTAAAGAAGCCTTTGGCTGTGATGCTTAACCAGGAGTCTAATTAAAATCCTGGACACCCCACCTCTGTGCCCTAAACCTAGCACCTTCCCCAGTAATGTCAACATGTCTATCAGCAGAACTAGTGCAATGAAGACTGATGCCTTCCCACCAATTCCAGTTATCACGTTTACTGGTAGTGCACAAACCTAAGCAATGTGTTTATGCAATGTTAAGCGGAGAGCAGCAGTGTCAAGCAGTGAGGAATGAAATAACTGCAATAGGAAGGTTAATCTGACACTTGGCCTTAGTTTGAGAGTGTCTAGTGATGTAGCCTGGAAATATATATTGGAAATTGGAAGGTAACTGTTAGGTGAGTTAGGTTTGCAGACATGCACTGGGGCATAAATGTAATGACCTGAATTTGTTTTTAGCTTTATACACTGAGAAAAATTGATTTTTACACTGTGGAGTTCAAGCCTAGGCATAAGGGACAAAACATTTTCTTCTATAGCTTTGATTTTCCATTTTTACCACAGAAGAAGTGCTGCTCAGACATAGTCAGGAATCACACATAAACACAGGTAACAGTATGGGCTGTTACACATGTATGCGTGTGACCTGACACGGTTATTGGATATAGATCTAGTTGTGTGTGTTAGGCAATTGGGAAGCCTATACAAGTCCAGATAGCAGAATTTTACTTACAGAGCTATAGTACAAAGTATACCCTCAGTCATATGTCTGAAAACACACTAATAATGCCTCATCCCTCATACAGATCATTCATATCAGCTCCACTATCTGAAGTGTTATAAGTGAGAGTGAATACAATGGGAAGTGGAACAACAGTAAAATTGTATGGAATATCCTGAATTAGAACCCAGGACTATATGTATGGCAGCCCTACATTTACACCTGTTGCCACAAGAATGTAGAAATAAGACCTGCCTATTTTTCAGTTGATTGCTATAAATTGCACAACAGTAAGAAAAACTTTGCACACCCTGTACTAGAACCCAGGACCATCTGTACTCCAGCCCTACGCTTACACTTGCTGCAACAGGACTAGTTATGTGACATTCCTTAATTTACTTATCATTCATAAGGTCTCTGTGATAACCACAACACAATGCCACTTAGCAGGTTGGTGCGGTACCCAACAGAATTAATTGAAGGTATCCAGTTTCAGTTGTTGGCTGTCTTGGTCCTGTCTGCAGGTGTTGTGGCTGATTCCTGAGTAGGCCAGTTGTCCAGTTTGTGCACTGACACACTTCATGCAAATGAGATAAGCACAGCCAAACTTGACATTAATTTTCTCCATTTCCCATGATTGCCCCAAGAACTGCACCATGCAAACACTGCCCCCCCCCCCATTAAAAAAGGAAGAAGTTGTTGAAATGAGGAAAATCAGTCTGTGACATTATCATACACACTAAAAATAGATCTGGATTTGAACTCTCACTCCAGTGAACCTTCAGAACACAGGAAGGGTGCCTTATCCCTCTTTGCCACACAAACAGCTTTGCAGCAAGGAACTGAAATCATTCTGTATACAACCAACTGCAGCATCATTTACAGTAATATGAAACCATATAACTGTCATTTGTACATTTATTATTTTTGGATGTAGTGCACTAAGTGTTCACACAACCAGTTATGAGTATTGCTTGCAAATATACAGCTCTGTCTTGCCTCTCTGTGTTTGCTGGTCATTCTTCTCTTATTTGACCAGTAATATGAGCCATGGGCTCAAGCTTAATGCCAAGAAATGTATAGTTATCACCTTTGGGAAAAACCATGTACCCATGAATTACCACATAGGTGGCAGTACACTAAACACCGAAAATATGATGAGAGACTTAGGGACACAGGTGGACAGTGGTCTCACCTTCAATAACCACATCGCCACAATAGTCAGGAAATCCTTCTATGTGGCACACCTCATCACTAAGGGCTTTTCATCCAGAAAAAAGGAGGTCGTTGTCCCACTGTACTCATCCCTCATTAGACCCATTATAGAGTACAACGCCCCATTTCGTATGTACCTCACAAGACATCTGCAACAGCTGGAAAGGCCGCAGAAATACCTCACTAAAAGAATCACAGGCCTAAAGCAGATGCCCTATGCTGACCATCTAAAAAAACTCCAGCTATACTATGTGGCATATCGTCTACTCAGAGGTGATCTCTTCTTAACATACAAGGTCATGTCAAACCCTGAGCTGTTGGACATGCTCCACTTAAAGAAATCCCAATCCCTCAGAGACACACACTCCAGGGATCTAAACCTTGTCATTGCAATGAACAAAACATGCTGGAGGGAGAGGTTCCTGACCCAAAGACTCCCCATACTCTGGAATAGACTGCCCATACATGTCAAGCAGAACACCTCCTTGGCCCTCTTCAAAAGGAACCTTGACAATTGGATGGGAGATAGGAAATTCACCCCGGGGATCACATCAGTTTCCCTGCTAGACAGGGGTCCAGGGAAGTAAATATGGTGGGAAGAAATATCCGGGGAATTGTTATGGCTAGGCTTGTATAGGCCCTAGGGCCAATAGCCTAGTACCAACCTATGTAGTCTGTAAGCCATTCTGTATCACTGACCTTAAAAAGTGTGAGGATATTACATGGAAATAATATCATATGCAGTTGCCAACAAATGAAGGGGAGGTTGGATGTTAATGAACAGAACCTGTGAATTGTGTGCTGTTTACTTACATTTCCAGCCTTATACCTACCACTTTGTAAGTCTAACCTGACACACCCATTGGATGTAGGGCAGCTTGCAGTGCTGTTGTGTTTTCCTTTTCCCAACCAGTAATCATTCACAGCTGCAATCCATTAAAACAAACACTGAGTGCCTGCACTATGGTTACATGTGATACACAGAGTCAAGTAGTTGAGATTCAGCAATTCTATCTTCACCATGCTAACAGCCCTGAATCTACAACATATAGAAAGGCAACCATGTTGGTAGAAAAACTGAAGGTGAGGAAACTTGTTTATGTGGAGAGCACAGAACAGAGGCTATTACTTTGGGATATATCTGCACAGAGGATTACTGTACTTGAGAAGGTATGCTTGCATTTTGTCAGCTGCATACTTCATATGCTGGAATGTTAATTAAAAAATGTGAAGCAAAGGCTTTTATACTTTTATTTGTATGCATTAGTTAGAAGTGTGCTGATGCCATGGGCATGTTTGTCAAGGCATTTCACAGGTATATATATGATTGGCAATACCTAAAAATGGAATGTTTTGTGATAAATCTGTAGACATGTATCAGGGACAGTTCATTTGATAGTACTTTTAACATTTCAAAGCTGCATTTCTGTTATGGCACAAACAATGATATGCTGCTATTGTTACTCTCTTTGTTTTCCATCCAGCCTGTTGTTCATATTTCCAATCTCTAGACTGTTTTATGTTTCTCCAGTAGGTAATACTGAGATGCTACCTTTTCTGTTTTATCTGGGAGTTATTTTGTAGTTATGTTATACTTATGTTTATTATCCTTCTGTTATATTTTAGGACACCTCGGACTATGCCACCCAGGTGTATCAATCCTCAAAGACCACCCTTCACTGATGCTGACAAACCACATTATTGTCAATGCTTTTAGGCAAAAATGGTGCCTTTCTGCTTGAAAGGGGATGGGGAGATATGTCATGCAGAATGCAGATTTGGCAGCAGATTGTTGACAACCTTCTCACAAACACTCAACATGGCTTCAGGCCCAGTTACAGCACCACAACAGCCCTTATGTCATTCACTCACAACCACAGAAATAATGGCAACTATGTTTCTGTTATCTTTCTTGACCTCTCAACCACAACCAACTGATTAAATCCCTCTCTGAACTGAATCTCAGTAAACCCACCATTACCTGGTTTCAAAGCTATTTAACAGGTAGACACCAAGTAGTACAGTGGAGGCAAAAACTCTCTCCTTTATTACCAGTCACACTGGGTGTTCCCTTGGTCCTTTACTTTTCTCTCTCTTCACTAACAACCTCCATTCCTCTTATCTACATGCCTCAGTCATCCATCATGCTGATGACTCAGCACTTATCTGCTCCTTTCCTTCCCTCCAAGAACTGCAATTACAAACACAGGCCTCTTTCCATTCTGTAGAAGAATGGCTTACCAACTCTCAACTAATACTTAACCCAATAAAACCAAACTTCTCATATTCTAGACTACTAATCACTCAACTAGGAGGGTGGCCTAATGGTTAAGGTGTTTGCCTTACAAACACAAGGTACAGGGTTTGAATCTCACAGGGTATAATTGGCTAGGCTTAAAATGGCTCACAAGGGCGGTTAGCCTAGTACTAACCTCTGAATACCCATGTTTACTATCATTTCTAACAATAGAAGAACTATTTCACCTGTCACTCACACCAAACTTCTAGGAGTTGAGACAGACTGCAAAATGAAATTTGACACTCACAGTTCACTCACCATAAAGAAAGTACATAAAAATTGGGGGAACTATATAAAAATAATTCCTCACAAACAGCACCAGGGCTAAAATAGCAGGAACACATTTCATCTATACACTTCTATATGCCTCCCCTATCCTCACCAATTTTAGAAAATCAGATATAACTAAATTTGATGCTTGCTATAACAAAATTGCAAAGTTCGCCACCAATAGCCCATATCAAACAAACCACTGCTTAGCTCTTAAACAACTCAACTGACTTGAACTTCTCCATCTTGTCCTTTATAACCAGCTTATACTAACCCATAAAACTCTTTACTACCCTGATAAAACCCCTGCATTACAAAACCTAATACATCCTTACTCCAGTACCAGGGCCTACGCTCTAATAACAAACCTCTCCCTCAAATCACTAAAGCCAGCAACTCTGTAGGAGCCTCCCTCTATTCAAATTATATAGCTAGAAAAAGAACACTTTGCCCACTAATATATCAGTCACAACATTCCTAGCTCAGTTTGACATCCATAAAAACACACCTACAAACTAACTGGATTTGTAACTGTGACTCCCCAGGCTAGTGTAACTCCTTCTCCTTCTTGCTCACCCTATGGCAAACACTCTTCCCTTATTTTCAGGCTGTAGACTTTTCTTTATCTTGCAAGTCTCATACCTCTCTCTTCCTCTCAACAGTTCCTGCTTCTTCTAAGTATAGACATTTGGTGTATACTTTATATTATTATGATATATCATAGTGAATATTTTTGATTGTACAGTTTAAGGTGTGCCATCTTTGTACCTGCACAGTATACTACTTATCATCCTACTTTTAGCGATGTACAATTTAAAGTATTATTATCCTACCTTTATTTGATATAAAATGCATAGTGTTATGCTTTGTATCTGTGTAATTATACTTTATTAATCTGTGTGATAGGTGGAGCTTTTCTCTCCAGGCCTCCACTGAAAAAGGACTTGTGTCTAATCGGACTTTCCCAGTAACCAAATGTAAAATAAATAAATAAATGTTAATGTCGTGGGTGGCCATGATGGGACATATGAGCAGGTGCACCATAGGACCACTGACATGACCATATCTGCATGGAGGAGAGCAACTGCAGTGGGCCATGATCGGATGGGTACTGAGAGGCCCTGCTACAGAGCCACCACTAACACTAAATGAAGAATTCCTGTCCACTGTCAGGGATCCAGACAGCTCCCAGGAGAGTGCAGAACAGCATGTCCTTGACATTGGTGTGATTGTTTTTGGGAAAGCAAGCATGTCACAGGAAGAGCTTCCAGGTAGGTTTTTGTTACTCAGTTGTTGAATACTGTTGTAGAGTAAAACAATTTAAATCAATACATTACTTCTATTTCACAAGACATTTAATTTTTTGGGGGGAACTGAAGATTGCTACAGTTAACAACACATTCTGATTGATTAGCTTAGGTTGGAGTGTGTCAAACTCTCCCTGTCTTGTGTGAGCAAAACCAGTGGTAATTTCCCTTTGCCAGTTCCGTAATAAGGGAGAACTATTGCTTGGGCCAAAAGGGAGTCAGCACAGTGATCTTTAGGAAGTCCTTCTGAATCTTCAGAATTACTCAGGATATCAGTAGAAAGAGTGGAAATGCATAAAGGAACATTCCTGATCATGGGAATGAAAATGCATCTGTTAGCTAGGCCTGCCTGCAAGTAGTCCTGGTACAGAATTTGTTTAGTTTTCTGTTTTGAAAGGAGGCAAACAGATCTATATGAGATGTTAACACAACTAGATCAATTCTTGGATGACCCCCTCATTCAATTTCTCTTCATGTAAATTTAGTACGCTTGGTGGGTTAAACAATGCTTCAGAGTAGCTTGATGAACCACAATAGCCAGCCTGCACAGAGGGAAAACTTGGTGCACCTGTGTTTGTTCATATACCACATAACTATAGTGTTGTCCATAATCACCTGTAGAAATCCTGCGGACCACAGATGATAAAGAGATTGTATAGCATGGATCACAACTAACATCTTTTTGATATTTACATGCTGTGGCCTGTCTGTTTTGTTCCAAAGACCCTGCACTTTTATCCCCCCTTGAAACTTCCCAACAAGCAAAATCTAAAGCATCTCCTGGCACAGACTGAGCTGGTTGGATGAAAGAATGGATGTCTCCACCATTACAGTTAATTCTTCACAAAACCCAAAATTGGAATCTTACATTTCAGTGGGTGAGAATGTTTGGTCTGCATAGTTTGTACAAACCACTGGATTTTTCTCTCGTGCAACCGGGCAAGAGAAATCATGAGAATCATGGATTCCATAAATCCTGAAATACTCTCTGTCTCAAGTCTAAGACTGATTTGAGAAGCAGCTTTCTGCAGAATCTAGAAGGTATCCTAGAAACAATCTTGTTAGAAGGAATTAAAGAGAAGTTTTGATTGTTGATGTGAAAGCCAAGGTTGAGAAGGGGATCTATAACCCGTGCAAGGGACTCCTAACACCTGGAAAAGACTCAGCAAAGATAAGTAAGTCATCTAAATAAGGAAATAAGTTAATGCCCTAGAGTCTGCAATGGCCTATCACTGGAGCAAGACATTTTGTGAACACCCTTAGAGCTGTTGATAACCTAAAAGATATGGTAGGGAACTGATAATATGACCCAGACACAGAAATTCTGAGGAAACCGTTAAAGTCTGCATCAGTAGGAATGTGATGGTAAGCATCCTTTAACTCTAGAGATGCCATGAAAACCTGAGAGGTAATGAGATGAAACAGACTCTATAAAATCAGCATCTTGAACTTTGGTACTTTGACAAACAAGGTGAGAAAGGATAGGTTGAATACTGGTCTCCAAGAAGGATCCTTCTTTGGCACCAGAAACATTCAGGAAAAGAATTCTTCTCCCTTTAGTTTTGAAGCACTGGTTTTAGCAGCCCCTAAGGATAGCATATGATGAAGAACCTGGGGAAAAAATCTATATAGTTCAGAGGATGAGAGGGGATTTCCTGCAAAGGAGATATATCTACCCAGTACCATTTGGAATTCTGTTGAACTACTATCAGAAACCATTTTTCTGAAACAATCTGTTGACAAAGTGGAAGACTGAGGACCAGTTTCTGAGACAGACATAAAAGGAAAGAGGCAGGGTGGAAGGAGGGAAAGAGGAATGCTGGCATACTCAGTATGAGGTAGAGATCTGCGCACTTTTCCTGGAAGGATCCCTGCTTTTTGTTTGACCCTTCCTGACATTTCTTCTTAGATCCCAGTTTGTTGGAAACTTACTGGGATTGCTTGCTTTACTTTTTGAAAAAAGGTACAAGCGTTTGTTAAAATATTTAGAAAAGATGGGCTGAAAAATATGAGTGACTCCCTGGATCAGTTTGCTGCTTTCATCAAGCTGTTTGAGAAAATGAGTTGCAGAAGAATCAAATGAGAATTCAAAATTCCAGATTTTACTTTTCAGAAATCTTTTGATTATGTATGCAGGCCAAACATCTTATAAAAGTTGCAGTTACTATAGCCCTGGACATGTTCAGACACTTGAGAAAGAGTGGAAATTATAGGCTTCAGACAGGACTTACCTTCTGAAGGCAAAGTGACAGAAGCATTCCTCAAACTGTCAACACAAGCCAGCATATACTTCAGCATATAAACACGGTAGTTCAAAATTCTGAAGGCGAAAATAGAAGAAAAAAATTCCCTTCTGAAACCTGTCAAAGGCTTTACCATCTTTGTCCAAAGGTGAAGAATTAGCATTAACTAGTATCATATTAGCCATTGATGAAAACATAGAAATAGTTGTTGTGTCATACCTGAGGTGAGAAAACAAATTCTTGCTAGACTAAGGAAATTTGCAAATTTTATATGCCTTTCTAGGGGATGAAGATTGACAATCTGGATTATCCCAGGCAGTATCAAAACTCTCTTCCAAGGCAAGCATAATGGGGGAATATGTGTAGTATAAACTTCTGTATGGGACAAAGTGAAGAAACACTCTCCTAAGAATCACAATCAAGTGCTTGTGAGGGAAATACTAAAGATGCCATTCCCCTGTCATTATCAGAATCCTCTGATAAAACAACCTCAGGATTTATAGAGCTAAGAATCATGTCTACATTTTCCTGCTGTTCCACAGAAATCAAAACTGACAATAAACCTTTAGCTAAGATGATTCATTTAGCCTTATTAACAGACACAATGTCTTTAGATGAAGTATGTCTAATCTTCTTGTTTCTTTTTTTATTGATATCTATAGAAGGAAACCAGCAGAAGGATTGCAGCTCAGCCTTGGAAACAGATTTCTTACCCCAGCTACCCTGTTAAGAACCACAAGAAAAAAACGTAAACACCCAAAGAAGATAGTTCTACCATGCCCAAAATGAACACTGAAACAGTCACCAAGGATATGGCTATCCCCCTGTCCATGGTGAGAGAAGGGACTACAGCAGACAGATCAGGGTAAACCACTGGGTGATCTAAGGAACAGACTGCAGTCACTGCGGAATCATTCACCAATGGCTGAGGTTTAGACTGTCCCTGTGGTGCAGACAAGGGCTCTTTACTTTGTTTTCTCTTTTTAGGTACAATGGGAAGAGAAACATCAGGACCCATTAGCATCTTCATGTTCTTGCCGGGGAAGATGTCTGCTTGTTGACAAGTGCTAATGGAATGAGTCAGTTGGACAGTAAGTTGCGACTCTAGTGCTCACAAGTAGTGCACACACCTACACTTCTGTCCACGGCACCCAAAATATCACAAAAGTAAATGTACAAGTAATACACTTTAGTCCCCTGCAATTCAGAACTCCATTTACTACTTTTTTATCTCCAGAAGTCCATTCTCTTATCAGGAAATGTTGCTGAATTAAGTAAAAATGAAGGTAAGTTATAATGAAGTATACCCAAACATTTTAATATGCTTACAATCTCTTAAAACAAGCAAGTCCTTCATTTTATATTTAAAAAATTACAAAAGCAGCACATTTTACTTCAAAAAGATATATATTCCAGACAGTTAATTATCTTGTGTATTCAGGTCTACTTCACCCTGTCGAAGGCCGACAATATCAAAGCTGATATTGTCGGCACCAAAATGTCAAAAGCGAAAGTCATCGCGTGTGTAAATGGAAATCTCCGTAAGGGGAGATTTCCCATTTATTGCAATGTAGTGCGATCTCAGAGTTGGTATATTTATGTAGCGGGGGCTGTGGGGGGAGCAGGGGGCTTGCCCCCCTGCATAGAGCAATTTGTGTTGTGTTTGGGTGTTTCTTTTGTTTGTTTGTGTGTGTTCAATGTTTGGGGGGTTCGACATTTTCGTGTCGATTATTACGCTGTCGACAGTTTGAGTTTTCGACAGGGTAATATAAACACGTGTATTCTATGCTGATAGTATCCGAGTTTCTAACACTACTGTATTTTATTACTATTTAAAAAAGGCTGTGTATTCCATGCTGATGGCTGCTGGTTTTCTGACACTACTGTATAGTTTCATGAGAATGGTAAGTGAGGCTCTGACAGTACTATATTACATTACAAAGCTAGTGTGTTTCATGCTGATGGTAATGGTGGATTTGCCTGTACTGTATTGTGGGTGGATTTGCCTCTACTGTATTGTGCTATAAGAAAACTTGTGTGTTCTCATTGCATGATAGAGAAGTCCAGACACTATTGTCCTGTGAAGTAACAAAGTATGTGTGCTCCATAAATATGGTGACTGAGGCTCTGACATGGTTGTATTATAATGTTGCAAAGTCTGTGTGCTCCATGCTGATGGTGAGGCTCTGGGACTACTGTGCTGTGAAGTAACAAAGCTTCTGTGTTCTGTGCTTATGGTAACTGAGGTTCTGATACTGCTGTATGATATAACTAAGCTTGTGTTTTCCATTGCTGAAGGGAACTGTTGCTCTCCTGCTACATTATTATGATGTAACAAAGCTTGTGTGTTCCATGTTAATGGTAAAAGAAGCTCTTTATCTACTGAAGTATGATTTATGAAAGCACTTAGTGTCAACACTATTGTATTATGATGTAACAACTCCTGTAATGTTCCATGCTGATGATAGCTGAGGCTGTGATATTACTCTGCTATAATGTAACAAAAGCCTATGTGTTCCATGCTGATGGTAATTGAGGCTCTGACACTACTGTACTATGATGTAACAAAGCCTGTGTGTTCCATGTTGATGGTAAGTGAAGATCTGACACCACTTTATTATTATGTAACAAAGCCTGTGTGCTCCATACTGATTATAAATTATGTATTATGATGTAAAAAAAGCCTCTGCTTCCCAACTGATGGAGACAGTGGCATGTCACTACCATAATATGATGTAACAAAGATTTGTGTTCCACGTTGATGGTACCTGAGGTTATGACATCATTGTATTACAATGTAACAAAGCTTGCAGTGTTCTATGCTGATTGTGGCTTCAGCTTTTACACTACTGTATTATGATGTAACTAAGTGTGTGGAGTTCCAGGTGGATATGCAATGGAAATGATGCTATAACACTTCCGTATTATGATGCAATAAAGCCTTTCTGATCTAAGCTAAAGGTAACTGAAGCTCTCATACTACTGTATTATAATGCAGCAAAGCTTGCAGTGTTCCATGTGGATCATAACCGTGGTGTCTCAGTACTGCAGTTTGATGTAACAAAGCCTGCATGTTCCAATCTGATGGTAGCTGTTGCTCTGACACTGTTGTAATATGATGCAACAAAGCCTGAGTGTCTCATACTGATGTCAATGAGGCTATGTCACTTCTGTGCTATGATGTAACAAAGCCACTGGGTTCTATGCTGATGTGAAAGAGAATTTGAATCAATGGAATTATGATTTTTCAAAGTTTGCAGTGTTCCATGCTGATGATGGCTGAAGCTATTACACTATTGTGTTATGATGTAAAAATGCCTCTGTTTCCATGCTGATGGAACCTCAGGCTCTGTCTCTACCTTAGTATGATGTAACAAAGTGTATTTGTTCCATGCGGATCATAACTGATACTCTGATACCACTATATCACAATGTAATAAAGGTTATGGTGTTCCATGTTGATTGCAGCTGAAGCTTTGACTATATTGTGTTATAATATAATAACACCTGTGTGTTCCACAATGATGGAAACTGCAGCTGTGACACTACTGTATTATGATGCAAAAAAGCCTGGAGTGTTCTGTGACTGTGTTATCTGATGCTACTATATTATGATGTAACAAGGCCTGTAGTGTTACATTCTAATGGTAACTGAGCATTTGATGTTACTGTATTATTATGCAACAAGATCTCTGTGTCCATGCTGATGGTAACTAAAGCTGTGACACTATTGTTTTATGATGTAACAAAGCCTGTGTGTTCCAAACTGATGCAGAATGAGATTCAGACTAAACTTTAATTTGATGTAACAATGCCTGGCAATTCTGTGCTGATGACAACTGAGGTTATGAAACGAATGCATTATGATGTAATAAAGTGTGTATTGTTCCATGTTAATGATTACTGATGGTCTGACACTATGGTATTATAACAAAGAGTTAGAAGGTCACACTGAAAAACCAATCAGAAAAAACTAAATGAAAACTCCAGCCAAGCTAGAACTTCCAATGAGTGACCTCCCAAACCTCCTGTAACAGAGGCACATGGGATATATGCAAATGACCCTTATGAACATCAGGTGTTTCAGCTATATGGCGATTCTGATTGCCCATGACTTTTACATTTGAAGTCGTTTTAATGGACAATTTCAGGCCAATAAAGCCAAACCCCACTAGCTGTGGATATGCATATTTCGGCCTTGTTATGACCTCATCAGCATAGCATAAGCTGCATGGAACAAAGCCTGTTTGTTCCATGCTTATGCTAAGTAAGCCTCTGACACTACTGTATTATGATGTAACTAAGCTTTAGCATTTTATGTCGATGGTAAATGAGGCTCTGACACTAATGTACTATGGTACATTCACCAGCGTGAAACATGCAGGCTTTGTTACATGAGAATACAGTAGTGTCAGAGCTTACAAACAAAGGTTTTTTTATAACATAATACAACAGTGGCAGAGCCTCAATTGCAATAAGCATTGAACACACAGGTTTAGTTGCATCATAATACAGTGTTGTCATAGCTTCAGCTATCACCATCACTGCAAGCTTGGTTACATCATTATACAGTAATAGCAGTGCCTTAGTTACCATCAACATGGCCCACAGGCTTTGAAATATCATAATGCAATAGTTTCACAGCCTCATTTCTGTCAGCACAGAACACCCAGGTGTTTCAACATAATACAGTGGCATCAGAGCTTAAGTTAACATTAACATGGCACATGACAGGGTTTGTTAAATAATAAAAATATGGTAGGATCAGAGCCTCGGTTACCATCAGCATTAATAAAGCAGGCTTTGAAATATCATAGTATAGCAGTGTCAGGGCCTCAGTTATCATCACCATGGTATACACATGCATTTTGCACTATAATACAGTAGTGTGAGGGAGTATTCTTTGCATAACTCTCAACTTCTCAGTGCAAGAAATCTGGACAAAACCAGAAATAATGGGGGGACAAAGGTCCAAAAATAGGGATAGATTTTAAATATTGCTCCTATAAACTTAGAAAGTTGATAGAGTGGCAGATTTTACATTATAAATAATTTCTGAAGGATATGAAGCCTGAAACTCGAATGTCTTTCATTATTTAATATTATTTAGTGACTTCATTCCTCAGTGATTTGCCAGAAAACCATAAGTTTTATGAGGAGCAGACTAAAATAGGAGGCAAAAATCGACATTCTGCAAAAATCTGGACAGTTGAGAGGTATGATTCTTTGTTTGTCCTATAACAGAAGGTAAATAGCTGTTCAGTTTTCCTAAAGGATGTAGTCCTGTCAAGATAGTATCTGAGTTGTCTGTGCATATAGAAAAGTTTGAAGAACCCTTTCTCCCTAATTTTTATGTTCACCAGTATCACTGTTGCAGTAGTCTTTAGCTATATGGGTAGATTACCATAGCATGCCAAATTATTATAATCCTGGAGCCCCTGAAGAATGGTCCAAGCAAAGCTTGTTTTGAAACTGGACAAGGACTCCAATTTGTAATGCTTTGTAAAAGTATGTACAAAAAAACAAGTAGCTGACTCTAGCATTCTTCTAGAGTCACCCCTTTATAGTATACCATCGAAGATGCCAAGAATGATTCTAGGGGAATGTGGCCTGTTCCTGCCTGAAAATGATTTACCATGGTGGGAAGAACAAAAAGCAAAGGCAAAGGACAACCATGTGGAAATAATCTGTTCTAACACAGGTTGTGCTTTATTTGTTCCATAATAGGAGATAAATAGCTGGTCAGCTTTCCTAAAGGTTTGAGATTTGTCTAGATAATACCTGAGTTGCCCATGCACAGGAATCTTTTCTCCCTGAGTTTTAGTTTCAGGGTGAGAAATTAGGAGATTGATGGTTTGGTTTAAAGTAAACTCTGAAACAACTTTTGGCATGAATGTGGGATATATTCTTAAAGAAATGCTACCTCTATAGAAAACCAAATAGGGCTCACCCATCATTAGAGTTTGCAACTCAGATACTCATCTTGCAGGTATTAGAGAAATAAGTAAAAGTGTTTTCCAAGTTATAAATCATAATTCAGCCTGATGAGTTGCTTCAAAGAAAGACAAAGTTATCTTTTCCAGCACAAAGTTAAGATCACAAGTAGGTGCCACCTGTTCTCTCGGTAGTTTTTCATGCAAAACCCTTTGAAGAACTGCTTGACCAAAGAGGAAAAAAGGGGAGGATCCATTATCAGAGTTGCTAAAATGGCTAACAAATGAACCTTAATAAAGGAATCTGGATAACATAAAAGTATTGCTTCTCAGTGCTATGAGCCTTAATGAAAAACTCCACTCTCTGTAAGCACCTCTTACTGTGGAAAACATTGATCATCAGTGCAGGGTTTCAAACTTTGCCACATGCTCAGGCTCATTGCACTAGATGAAGGCACTAAATGTGGTGGTGTCTGCATATTTGTAAACCCCACGTGCAGACTATTTAGACAAAATAGCAGTCTGGAACTCTTCCTCATCCAACCTGCCATTTACAAAAATCCTTATCACATCATGGTTAACTGTAGGACCTCCTGTATGTCCCTCCTCAACCCGTAACTCCTGTCTGACTAGTATGGAGTCCTTATGCATTAAGCCAAACACCATTCTCATACAGGACTTCAACTGCCCTCTCCATTAACTAGGAAACTTATACATTCTCCAACTTGTATACCCAGAGATTTCTGGACTTCATCAATACGAACATTCTGAACCAGTTACTCTGTACCCCTACTAGAGGTGAGAAAAATTTGGATCTGGTACACCCAACAATATGGAACAGCTCTATGTACCTTTCCAAGCACCTGCAGCAATTGTAGACACCACAAAGGTTTCTCACAAGGAAAATTCAAGGTCTTCAGCATCTGTCCTATGTGAATCATCTGAAATTACTGTTGCTTTATTCTGTTTCATAGAGACTACTCAGAGGTGATCTCTGCCTTGCATATAAGGCAATCTTTGACCCTGCTTTTCTGGAAATGCTGCATATCTGCAAGTCAAATGGTACATGGATTCCTCACTCTAAAGACCTTAACCTGGTATGTAACATTAATAGAACCTGCTTGGGGGGGCAGATTTGTCTCCCAGAGGTTACCACACCTTTGGAATGGACTCTCACTTCATGTCAAACAGAACACCCCATTAGCCCTCTTCAAACATTATCTGGATGATTGGATGGGTAACTGTAAATTCACACCGGGGGTTCCACCTGTGTCCCTCTTGGACAGGGGCAATTGATGCTGATCCTGCAAATAAGGGTAGAACTTGTAAGGGCCCTATGGCCGTTACCCTAGTAACTCCCTATAATCCTATGATGTTCTGCTCCCTACCAGTTGTAACTCTCTCCCTGGTCTTGTCAGACCTCACATCAGTCACATTCAACTTAAGACCTTAAGACTGAAACCAGAAGCATTCTCCAATATCTCTCAGTATTCAGAGAGTATGCCAAGGCTAATCTACTGAAACTTATTGATGATGTGACTAAATTCAACATCCCCATCCAGCTTGATGAGTCTGCTGCTTCTGCAGAATCCTTTACTGCTAAATTACATGCACATATGAATAGCTGCATAGCATCTGTCTCCTTCTAAAGTAAATACAATGCCAAATTCAAAAATAAACCCCATGGTGGAACACAAATGTAAACAGGCTCTATAATAAAAGAAAAAAATAATTACACATGAAAGTAAATGTAACTCTCAAGATACAAAAATGCCCTCTTGTTAATCAACCAAAGCCAGATGTGAGGGAAACATGCCACCCAGGCAAATGACAACCACAAAGCCTTCTTTAACTATTCTAAAACCCGTAGGAACAATTTCCAGTACTGTGTAGAGCTAATACTAAATGATATCATATGCATGGGCCAAGTCCAGACGTCCAGTCTACTAATGATTACATTTAGCCCTAACTTCAATCCACCTCTCCCCTCCTACTGTCCCAGATCTCATGCCAACATCTACACCCTCCTCAAATCTCGCATGAATAAGTTTTCAAGACTCTATCCAAGGTGAAGAATGCTGCTTTTATGATGCTGGATAACATGCTAGGCTGCTAACTATCCAGTCTGAAACAGGATGTGTCAGACCCACTACAGAGGCTATTCAGTGTAAGCCTCCAAATGAGCTTTGTGTTGACTCAGTGCAAGACAGCAACTGTCATTCCCTTGTAGAAAGATGTGATTTTCAATGGACCTGGTAAATTATAGACCCATAAATATGACTAGCCTCATCTGTAAGGCTATGGAAAAGAATTAATAAATGAGATAGGTGACCTACAAACTCTTGACCCAGGCCAGTTTAGATTTTTTAAGAACACATCTAGCCTACTTAACCTGGTTAACCTCTTTGAGAGGGTTACTTAAGTAATGGATGAAGGCAAATCAGTACATGCTACATATCTAGATTTCACAAAGGTGTTCAACACTATCCCACACTCTGATATCACAGATAAACTATCTGAGGTAAATGCTATTCGCTATGTGACTCACTAGATAGAACGTGTATCACAAATAGAACCCAGGAGATTAGAGTGGGCTGGTCAGTCTCCTCCAAAAGACCTGGCGCTCAAGGGCGCCCACAGGCAGGTGCAAGGGGGTGCACTTGCACCCCCCCTGGAATCTTCTTTTTTTGTTTGTTTTTTTGTTTTTGTTTTTTAAGGCGTTCTTCTTTAAGAACACCCTTCAAGTCCAGTCACATAGATGCTTTGCGTCTGTGCGACTGATGTTTTAAGCCTTCATCTTCCGCGCATTACACACTAACGTTAAATTCAAACACAAAGTGCACAGAAATGGATTCCATATCAAGCCAGAGTCACAGTAAGGAGAGATTTTTCCCCCAAGGCTCCGTTTACATGCTGGAAGGAAGCTCCGTTTGTTACAGGTTGATAGGTCCGTATTTATGTACTTTTGCTATGCAGGCTGAGAGGTCCGTTTTACTTGTAATGCTATGCTGGCTGAGAGGTCCATTTTACTTGTAGTGCTATGCAGGCTGAGAGGTGTGTGTGTGGATGGACTCTTCACCTATTTATATCAGATTTAGGATATTGCCTATTTAAGTAGTTATCTTTGTTGCCCATATATAGGTTCTTGACAAGTTGACAAGTGCATTCTGTTAAAATGGACTCTTTCTCTTAATTGAATATTTTTTAAGTAGAATATAGAATGTGGTCAGGCATACCTGACTGACTGAAAATCACTATATTTGTAATGTGAGCTGTGCTCATTATACAACATCCTCACCTGTCTTAAAAAGAAATACAGCTTCTGACGTGACAGCAACTGTATGATCCCATGTTATAACTTCCTGATCAGTCATTGTCAATTTACACATGAGTTTGTGAACCCCAGAAACATTTATCTTGAACTCAGAAAACAAAAGTGCCTTTCTTAGCATTTACTTTGTCTAGTACTTTTCTTACCTCACAGCTTTCCAAATTCTTGCTGCATATTTTTGATCTGTTCCTCATACAAAATTCTGGTTTTCTGGCAAAAAACTTGAGATTGAACTCACTATATAATGACAGATATTTGAGTTTCCAACTTCATATCTTTCAGAAAATGCATACTAATTCTTAACCCGTTTTTTAAAAAAAACTTTCTAAGTGGATAAGAGCAATGTTTAAAATCTGTCCATATTTTTGGGGCCTTTGTCACCCATTATTTTTTACTTTGTCTATATTTCTTGGGCTAAGAGGTTGAGATATATGCTTACATCCATATTTCCACAACTCTCATTTTGCCATCTCTTTGTAAGTATGTACATGCTTAACAGACTATTTATCCAAAACAGGCAGTGGACGTTCAGTTGCTCGAGCATGGCACAGAAACATATGTCTAACTTCAGAAGGATAACTTCTTCACTCAAGCTGTAACCACGGTAAAAGTTTTATTTTCAAATAATATGTAAACAAAAGTGCATAAGGAATTGTGCTGTCCCTCATAAAAAATATATTTGCATTTGTAGCTCTTAGGAGGCTAAACTGAGTGTGTTTGCCCCCCCAACCCCACCAATATGGGTGTGACACAAGGATCTGAAGGATAATGTACTCAGAATGTACTTACTAATTATTGTTATTATTAAGTATTAGAATTTCAACTGATGGACAGATAGTTCCTAAATGCTTTATCCCATGCATGCGTCCTTTCAAATTATCAATGGTATGATCTCAATCATTCTCATTAGGCTCATACATAATTATCGACCGTGGGATGGGTAAGGCCAGTCTCTTAATGGGATAGGTTAATTCAAGCACAAAAAGGGAAACTGTTTAGGCTTAAAATGGCCTGCAAGGGTAGCTAACCCAGTACTTACCTATGGACCTGTGTACAATATTAGGAAATAAATAAATAAATATCATGTGCAGTGGGGCTCTATGAGTAAACCTGACAATTTTCATCCAGTCAAAGTTCTGCATCTCTCCCACCTCATGTTTTATCTCTAAAATGAGATTAGGCAAGGTTTGCTGTGCCATTTTAAGGACACACAGATCTGTATCTAATGCTAATTGTGAATGCTTCTGCTGCTTTTACATCAACTCTGTCTCTTCACTGTCAGCTACTACTGCTGTCTTTTTCCAGACAGACAGCACATCTCTCACTCTCTGGGCTACATCTCTGACATGGCTCCATGTAAACTTGTAGATATTTTCTCATGCACTAGGAAAAATTTACTAAAGATGTATCTTTACCTACCTTAAGGTTATCAGTATGTCCTTTGTGTGATAAATTTAGATGGGGACCCCATCAGTGTTTAACCTACAAGGTGAGGAAGTGTTAACAAAAATAATACATGTTGTACTGTCTAGTCCCAAAGATCATCACTGCCTTATGTAACCTGTGCTCACCTTATTTGTGATTTTACTGGTATTGTTATATTAGTAAGTTCAGAAATGCAAACAGATGTGCAGGTTACTTTTAAACAGGGAACAGAAAGTAGAAGGATTGTGCCGTAGCGTTGAGTGATCTTCTTCCTCTTTTCTCCACCTGCAAGCACATTACCACCAGGAGCAACTGAGCAAATAAAAAAATAATAACGCCCCTCAACTAAATTATCTGTAATTCAATAAGAGTGGAGTAAACGTGCAGTGGGAATGTGGTGAAGTGCATTGTTATATTTAAAGCCGCGCAAATAAAGTAACAATCTTGGTGTAGTAGTGTGGTATAGAGTTTTGGTACAGCCGATGATACACACTGCATCTTGAGAAGCTTACTGAACTGACATTACTAGGACTGATGGCTGTTAGTCGAGTAATAACATGCAGCAGTACCTGCTCCTCTGTGCTATGTTGCTATGTGCATATGGCTGTGATGTAATATGGTTGTGATGTATGAGGAGTAATAACATGCAGCAGTACCTGTTCCTCTGTGCTATGTTGCTATGTACATATGGCTGTGATGTATGAGGAGTAATAACATGCAGCAGTACCTGTTCCTCTGTGCTATGTTGCTATGTACATATGGCTGTGATGTTTGAGGAGTAATAACATGCAGCAGTACCTGCTCCTCTGTGCTATGTTGCTATGTGCATATGGCTGTGATGTAATATGGTTGTGATGTATGAGGAGTAATAACATGCAGCAGTACCTGTTCCTCTGTGCTATGTTGCTATGTACATATGGCTGTGATGTTTGAGGAGTAATAACATGCAGCAGTACCTGTTCCTCTGTGCTATGTTGCTATGTACATATGGCTGTGATGTATGAGCAGTAATAACATGTAGCAGTACCTGTTCCTCTGTGCTATGTTGCTATGTACATATGGCTGTGATGTATGAGGAGTAGTAACATGCAGCAGTACCTGTTCGCCTGTGCTATGTTGCTATGTACATATGGCTGTGATGTATGAGGAGTAATAACATGCAGCAGTACCTGTTCCTCTGTGCTATGTTGCTATGTACATATGGCTGTGATGTATGAGGAGTAATAACATGCAGCAGTACCTGTTCCTCTGTGCTATGTTGCTATGTGCATATGGCTGTGATGTATGAGGAGTAATAACATGCAGCAGTACCTGTTCCTCTGTGCTATGTTGCTATGTACATATGGCTGTGATGTATGAGGAGTAATAACATGCAGCTGTACCTGTTCCTCTGTGCTATGTTGCTATGTACATATGGCTGTGATGTATGAGGAGTAATAACATGCAGCAGTACCTGTTTGCCTGTGCTATGTTGCTATGTACATATGGCTGTGATGTATGAGGAGTAATAACATGCAGCAGTACCTGTTCCTCTGTGTTATGTTGCTATGTACATATGGCTGTGATGTATGAGGAGTAATAACATGCAGCAGTACCTGTTCCTCTGTGCTATGTTGCTATGTGCATATGGCTGTGATGTATGAGGAGTAATAACATGCAGCAGTACCTGTTCCTCTGTGCTATGTTGCTATGTACATATGGCTGTGATGCATGAGTGCTTGTGTAGGGGGTTAACTTACTACTGTGTTAGTTTGCATCTTCCGATTTAAAGTTTAACTGTGTGGCTGTTCTCTGAGAGATTGTCAGTGTTATCTGTGTTTACTTGGGTACTCATGCTGGCTGAGTGGATGTCGAAGAATATTTACTATAACATTACGTGTCTTTAGCCTGACATACTGCTTTCTTTCCTTTTTTACTTTTGAAGTGGCTGCTGTCCATGTTTTTGTTTCATAGATACTTGTAAGTTAGAAAGCCAGCACTAATATGGGGAGATGAAACCCAGTTGCATTCTGATTATAATGGTTTGGTATCTTAGTCTGAAAAAATATATAGTTTTTAATCTTGGTATACCTGCAACTATGTACACTGCAATTAAGATGACTGTTGATTGCTTTTCATTGGACATGTTTATAGTTCCATTTTGATCATTAACATATTGAATAATCTAGTGGTGTTGTTATACGTACTTTATCTTTGGATTATTTGCTTACTAATAAAAATATAACAAGGCATGGGTGTAGATGGGCATACTTATTACAGTGAAATTCCTACATTTTTTCTGATTGTCTCAGAAACTTTATAGTTCTAAGGTTTATAATGGTTAGACCTGACTAAACTGTGTAGAGTACAAAATATACCTACCTGATAAAAATGCACCACTAAAAATAACATTTTCATGGTTATAAGTGGCAATAGTTGACCATGTGTCCCTTTTTGAAGTTTTAAGGGCAGAGTTTTGAGTATATTTTAAGTGGTAGCTAGCTGGGTGGTATATGGGCAAATTTATGACGTCTGAGCACAAAATATTGAATTCTGGCCACTCTGCTATATATACGCACATACATGTTTGAAGTTTGAACTAAATTTGCTAGTAAATTGCCTATGTCCAGGAATTTAAAATCATTTACTATTATTTCTGTGCAGTGCTGCAAATTGTTTCTGAGGTTTATAACATAGTTAAAGAAGGCTTTCTGGTTACCCATCACCTAGTTGATTATTTTTTACCTCATATCTGGCTTTCATGGATTTGATCAGGGTAATGAGCTCCCTATTAAGTTTAGCAAGAGTGTCTTTAGCATCTTGAGAGTTAAATTTATTTTTGCAGGCAATATGCTTTCTTTTATTACAGAGCCTGTTATATTTGGGTTCGACTAAATGAAATGATTCTTAAATGTGGCTTTCTATTTACTTCAGAGGGGGTTAGATGCATCTATGCAGCTATTTACATGTGCATAGGATTTGACAGTAAAGTATTCCACATAATTCAGGCCATCGCTTAGTTTTAACCTTAGCATAATCTCTGAAAACAGAGGTATTGGAAGATGCTTTTGGCTACAGTCTTCTAATGAATGTGACTGATTTGTGGTCCAGTTTAACCAGGGAGGAAGTGGCAGTTAATGGACGCTGAAGTTGTCCCATATTGTTAAAGACCAAGTCCAAGATTTTAGCATTCTTGTTTGGGTACAGACTAACTGACCCAGATATCCTGTATTGAAGAAATCCAGAACTGTCTGGGAATACATACTCAAGGATATATAAGTTTCCCAGTTAATGGAGGAGTAGTTGATTGAAGTCTCCTAGAATAATGGTGTTGGTTTAATGCATAGGGACACCATATTAGTTAGGTAGGAGATATGGACTGATAGGGTACATAGAGGGGACCTATAGTTAGGTATGTCACAGTAAGGAGTTTTGTTAATGCTAAGTTGGATGTACAGGAGTTCCATGTCATTATCTCACCTAGCAAGTCTGGAGATGAATTGTTCTTTAAGAATATGTAGACACCATCACCCTTTTATCTAAGGTGGTAGGCCTGAACTTGTGGCAGGTATTGAAATTCTGCATTAATGGAGTGCTGTCATCGGTCCTGAACTAGGTCTCTGTGATGATGCATATATGGATGTTTTCCTGGGGAAGGAGTGCTTATAAGGAGTGGACTTTTTAGTTTAGGCTCTGAGAAGGAAATTGGTTATTTTCTAATTCATATAGCTATAAAATTCAGTATAAAAACTGTAAAAGTTTCTGACTGCAAACACACTATTTATTAAAGCAGCATTACAGAGAGATTCAACTATATGAGTTCCTTTATACCTTTCTGTCAAAAAAAGACAAACACCAAGTTCACACAGAGTTTAAATTTGTTGTAACTTTGACAAAATCTATTTATGTACATTGTCAAGGCTGGAATGAGTAAAAATATGTGGAAAGGAGGACAGTTTGACAAAGTCTCTAAGGGAGGTAGCATACCCCTCAGCTGTCCAGGTTTTTGCAGAATGTTCAAATTTTTGCCCCATATTCCTCCTAAAAAGGATTGAAGTTGCTAAATAGTTTTAGACATCATATCCTTTAGAAAAATGCATACCAACACAAATCCTGTTATTCTAGCAATTTTATAAGTACATGAAAGCAATATTTATAACCTGTCCCTGTTTATGTTAGGCTTTGTCCAGATTTCTTACACTAAGAAGTTGAGGTGTGTGTGTGTGTGAGAGAGAGAGAGAGAGAGACAGACAGACAGACAAGAGTCAGAGAGAGAGATGCCCTACCGTAGTTAGATCTAGCAGGTGGAATTTATTTTCAAGTGCTTTTTCAAGGAATTGTGAGCTTCAATGGAAGCAAAGGTTACTGCTGCTCATGCTAAGTCTGCTTAAAATGTGCAACTGTTTTGTTTAGCAAATTATATCATTATTGTGGCATAGAATTTTAAAGCAGTGTCAGCACAGCAAGTAGCATACTTGCATCTAGATGCAAAGGACTGTAGGTTCTATTCCTACAGCATGTACATTTGTATTTTAAGAGGGTATGGTACTGCATTCCTTAGTATGTCATCCTTTGGATGAAACACCTAATAACTATGAACCTGTTTTTCAGCTTGCCACCCATTCCCTATTGCAATATACCAGCTTACCATTTCTTTGAATGTAACATAGGCAATTTATTCTTCAAGGGCAACAGGCACTGAATTTGTAAATGAAATACTGAAATATAAAGTTGTTTTCTCGCAACAACCTTGTCATTGGTTTCAGATCTCTTTAATGTGGAATTATTCAGATGACTTTTACTTCTGCACAGATTCTGCATATTGATTGATATTGGTGGATTGTATGACAGACGTTTGAGTGGCCCTTTATGGTTGAACTGTTCTGAATTGGGCAGGTTGTCATTATTGGTTCATATAATTTGTTTCATTGCTTAAAGGAAAAATGTTCAGAACTATAAATTTAAAACACACTCTAACAAGTGGTGCTGTATTATATAAGGGATATAATTCAATTATTATATAGTATAATTAATACAGTCAGGCAGGTGAATCAAAAAACTTTTGCATGGTTCTAAAAATGTGTGCAAGGAGCCTATGATTTGAAAACAGCCCAAAGGTAAACTTACCCTGCCACTGACCAGATGCATTTTCTTTAAATGTGGGTTTCAATGCTGTTTCAGTGAATGCGGGTCTCAAAGATAGGGAAGTTTTAATGCTAAGTCTGTTTTCATTGTAAGACTATTGCTTTGTTTAGGTTTAGTAAATGTCTATCAGTCTGTGCTATAAAATTTGAAATAAAAGTTGTAAATGAAATCCGAATATCTGTAATCATTGTAGAAGTAAAGCATAAAACAGTATGCACACTGAGAGATTCGAACAATGTCTTTGACAAATGGGGAGAAATAGCCAAGTAATGGGACACTGGAATGGCTGCGTGGGTGGGGGTGCTGTGTGGGGGAGGGGGTGGGGCTGCATAGGCGGGGCTCTGGGTTTGCACCCCCCTGCAAAAAATCCTGCGGGCTCCCTTGCTGGCAGTAGTGATGTACCCTAGGATTCAGTCCTTGGGTCTCTCATATTTGGCATTTACTTCTGCTACTTACCTTTGTACCGCTCTTGTTTCTCTCTTTCTTCTTTTACCTTTTTTCTTTTTCCTCTTTCCTTCCTCTGTTCATTCTACTTGTATCCTACATCATGTCTTTCCAAGTAGCTATCACTATATGCAATGATAAGTTATCCTATATATTGTAATGGATATATACATACTGAGTTACTGTTATACCAACTTAGACCACCCTGTATATTTTCTTTACAACAATAATAGAGCTTTCTCCCAGAGCCTCCACTAAAAATAGGTTCATTCTGGCCCAGTTGGACTTTCACAGTAAACAAATGTCAAATAAGTAAATTTACTTTTCGAAGGTCAAACCTACTGTTAAGAATTTGTGGAAGACCAAGATTGCAGATGACTGTAAACCTGATGCCATCATAAACTCAGCAAAGGACACCTTAATCCTCCTTGATGATCTTTCCCTAAACAATAGCTGGTGTCAAAACCAAATGCCAAGAAATGTATAACAGTATCTTTCAACAAGCAAGAAGTCTCTTGTAACTCTCAAACTGGCAACATCTTCTTCTGTCTTTTGGCTTTTCCCGGTTAGGGGTTGCCACAGTGGAACTCCGGTCCGCTAATGATTGGCAGTAGATTTTTACATGCTGGCTTGCCGGGCCGAACGCACAACCTTCAATGCAGGAATGCCCATTCACGCATGTCGACACACAGAAGACGCTCTGAGAATTGAAACGTGCAACGTCTAACTGTGAGGCGACAACGCTACCGCAGCACCACCACCGCAGTTCAAACTGGCAACATAGTCTTGAAAATATATCCAGTAGTTAGGGACTTGGAAACTGGTAACATAGTCTTGAAAATGTATCCAGTAGTTAGGCACTTGGGAACTTATATGGACAATCACCATGTATTCACTGTTGCAAGAAAGTGCTTTTGGTATCCATATCCCAGGATGTAATTATTCCATTGTATTCCACACTCATTAGGCCAATCCTTGAGTATAATACCCCTTGGTATGTACTTGTTGAAATATTAAAAACAAAAAAACAGCCAATAGCAGGAAGACAAATTGTAATACAAAGTTGACAGCTTTTGTTGTAAAAATACAAAGGAACTTCCTAAGAGAAAATAAAATGAATACTTCATCACATTAAATACTATTAAAAAACGTGATCGATTAGATGACCCAGCTGAACTTGTTGTACCATGTAACATAAAAAATTAAAAATAAGTAAAAGCATTTACCACAACATTTTTCTGAATACCTTTTTTGTTTTAAAATACATGCAATGTTAATGCTCTCATTTAAACCTGGGTGCTTATCTGCTGCTAGCAATTATTGCCAGTATAATTCCTTAACTTTGTGAAAATTGTTATATCCCCTTTGATATTAACTGTGACTGTTTCATTGAATTAAAAAATAAATTTCTTGATATCCAAACATTTCAAAGTGTCTCTTGATAGCTGAGTTATGCTCATATATGTGTCTGGTTAACTTCCCTGTTGATTTGCTTATATAGAAACCATTACAACTGGAATACAAGACAATGTAACCTGTTCCAATCATGTTACATATTAACCTCCCTGAGAAGCTAAAACTTTTATTTATGTACATAAATGTCAAAACATTATCTGTATTAATACATGTATATTGTTTGCAGAAATGACAAGGAAAAGTACTATCTGCCTTCACCAGGCCAACCTTTAAACTAAATTCAAATTCATGTCACTCATCTCTTTTCCTTCCTAACAACTTTTTAATTTTTTTTTAATGAAACATAATTTTGTCGCTAAAATTTTACTCAAATCACTGCTGCCACAAACTATTCTCAATTAGTGTTAATATTCTTCACTTCATCACTATTTACTGAAAAAGGAATATGAAATACTCTAAAAAAATTAGATTTACAGTCTTTTTTAACAGCATCTAATGTATAAATCAAAATAGGTTTAAAGAATGCATTTCTTTTACATCTAATTTCTTCAGAAATCTTCTTTAATTCATTTGGAGGACATTCTGTGTCTAAAAACAAATTGATAAAGAAATTACATTCTGTATTGAACTTTTCTTCACTAGATATTATTCTAGAAGCCATAATAAATTGACCTCTAGCTATGCTAAGTTTTACATTTCTAGGATGCTGACTGCTAAAGTGCAGTATGATACACTTTACTACTAAAAACATGAATGCAAGCATCCATAGTTAAGGAAACATACAAAAAACTTATTTCACATCTTGACCCATCAATTAAAAACATTAAAAAGCTGGTACTATTATATAAATCCTTTTAAAATCCAAAAATAGTTGCTTTGTACTAGTCCAAATAAAAATAAGATCACCACTGGATGCTGAAATAAGAATTGTGCTTCCCACTGAATCATTACTAAATTGACAAATACTGGAGTTGACCAAGTACCCACGCCAATGCCTTTCATTTGATAAAACAATTTACCATTAAAACCAAAAAAATATTAATCAGCATAACGTCAAACAATGTTCAAACAGTATTAGTAAATTGGTTAGAGAATGTAGTCAACTTATTCAAGTATTCTCTAATAAATTCAATACCTTCATTTTGTGGAATGCAGCGATACAAGGACTCAATGTCAATGACAAATAAAAAACTTGTTTCTGTCACATTCAAGGAATACCAACAGTGCAAAAGGTGAATAATAAAGAAACACAACTTGATTCACCATGATACAGAATCCACACTGACTTAAGGAAGTATAAATTACCATAAATTTATTCTGGTACCTCGGCCTTTCACCTTCAAGGAGTAATTTAAGTATAAGATTCACCTCCTTATATATAAACCAGATACTTAAACATACAAATTGAATAATTATTTAATTACATCAATTAACTATATAAAATGCACCCTACCAGTTCATTATATTTTAAGAACTCTGAATGCAGAAGAACATTAAAAATGCTACTATCATACAGAACCTTAAACACATTTTTTGATTTTATTTGTTTATGCAATATTACATAACATGTAAAGTAATATTACTGTCCAAGTTCATACCCCTGGGATATAAAGTATGAAAGTTTAAAACATTCCAGTTTGTTCAATTCCTTTCTGAAATTCCCTCTGTTAATCATTGGTCATGCCCAAACACTAAAAAACAGCACCCCCCCCCCCCCACTGATCCATCATGTCTGGATATAAAATGAGCAGCCACTGGACTATCCATTTTAATTCTTCTGATGTCCCGTAAGTGTTCCAAAATGCACACCTTAACTTTCCTGGCAGTTTGTCCTATGTACCACCAAATATTGGTGCAGTCACAGCCTACAATATTGATTACCCCACACAAATTACAATCATAACTTTATCTAGCAAGATGCAATTTTCCATTGATTTTAGAACCATGCAGATTTTTTGTTCTGTTGCATACTGAACAATTACCGCACATCTGAGTGCCTACCTTGCCCCATCTGCAACACTAATAACTTTGCTGTTAAGCAGCTCTTTTAAATGATTGTATCTGCCATAGGAAAATGTGATATGTTTAGGAAACAAAAATCCTAGCGAGGCATCTTCACAAATTACATTCCAAACCTGACTAACTATACCCTCCAAAATAGGAGAGAAATTGGAAAACCTAGTAACAAAAAACAGTTTTTCCACATTCTGATACTCAGTCTCTTCTCTAACAGTATGCATCCCCATATGTCTTCTATGACAAACCCTATCTCTAGCTTTAGAAAGAACAACATCAGAATAAACACGTGAAAATAATCGCTCATGTACTTTATTCAAAAAACCTTCTATGAGTTGCTCTTCAGAAGTATAAAAAATCCTTCTGAATTCCCCATAGGGTAAAGATTTAAGCAAATGTGGGGAATGCATACTTTCAGCATGCAAAAAAATTGTTAACTGATGTGGGTTTCCTATAAGGCTTGTGCTGCACCTTGTTCTGATCATTTATATAAAACTCTACATCCAGAAATGCTGTGTTATTAGAATTAAGCTCCCAAGTGAATTTTAAACCATGTGTGTTCTCATTCAATTGTTGCATAAATTCCACATACTATGGTTGCCACTGCACACATAAAATTAAATTGTCACTATATCTCTTGTAATATATGATGTTATTGACAAAAAACTGATTCAAAAACATAAACTGCCTCTCGAACTCTCCCATATATATTATAGCCCATATATATTATAGCATAATATGGGGCAAAGGCTGCCCCCATGGCTGTACCTCTTAACTGCAAATAAAAAGTCTTTTTCCATTTAAAATAGTTGTGAGTCAAATTGCACTCTAAAAGAGTCAACAAAAAAGATGTTCGGGGCCCTTCCTCCATGATCTTAGCCATGGCTTCTAATCCCCATCTTTTGTCTATATTAGTGTATAAAGCCGACACATCAGCTGTAACCCAAAAATAGTCTTGTTTCCATTAAAGATTGTGTAATTCTTTGCAAACATCACTAGTGTTTTTAACATGAGAGGGTACCAAAGTTAAATAGTTCTTAAAGTGGAAATCCAGAAACAGACTCACCTTCTCTATGTAAGAACCAATTCCTGAAATTATGGGCCTACCAGGAGGATTCCTTAAGCACTTATGAACCTTGGGAATAGCATATAAAACGGGGTCTCTAGGTTCTTTCACAATTAGTTTTTTAACATCACTCGGTTTAAAAAAACCTAACCTTTCTCCCCTCTCCAAGAGTTCCTTTAATTCCTCACTAAACTTCCTGATAGGATTATCTGGAAGTTTACCATAAACATTTTCTTCAGACAGTATATCATGAACCAGGTTTTCATATTGTTCTATATTCATAACCACCCAGTTACCCCCTTTATCAGCTTGTTTAACAACAATTTTATCTAATTGTGATTGCAACTCTGTTAACGATAACCATTCATCCTTGCTGAGATTGTAACTGATGTGGTTTTTAAGAAAATTACCATACTGGCATTCAACCATGGTACAGATTGTATTTTCAAACACATTTCTAGCGTGGGAATACTTTGGAGGCATGAGTGTATAGAGGGTAAGACTGGCATGGATAAATGTCCATAACCTGTAAGAAAACCCCTTGTAGTTTGTTCAGATGCTTCATGCAAATTATCATAGGATAAATCTTCCTCCTCTAACAGTTGTATAAACATATCAGTTTCATGCAAACTCAGACTTAGCAATTCACCATCATCTATTGCTGCTGACAATTCAGGATTATTTTTATATTTTCTGTTACATTCATTAAAAAATACCCTCAAATTTAACTTACGACAAAACCTTTTTACATCTAAAATAATGTCTGCTAATGCTGGAACCCTAGTAGGAATAAACTTATCCCCTTTCAAAAGTACATTACAAACATTGTGACTTAAATTGAAACAAGACAGATTAATGATTTTTAGCTGTTCAACGTTCTCATCAACAGAATCTAATTCAGAACAAACATTTGGTTCATTACTGACAGGTCTTTATCAGTTTCAGTCATTATGCTTTGTTGAACATAATTGAGTGTAGAATTAGCTGAAAGTACATTCACATTTTCAGTCAAAATATGAGGGCTGACAGAAAGTCTTACTTTGACCTGCTGTTGCTGTTGTACTTCCCTCATACCTTCTTTGATCGCGTATGAACCTGTTGAAATGCCTGGATAGATCCTTGCATGTTTTTGGGCTGTTCCTGCCGTTCAGAAGATCCTTCTACATGAATTTCCTCAAATGAAACACTTTTCCTACTAATGCTGGTGATGATGCAGATGAGAAAGAGGAATCACCAGTATTTCTGGGCATACGCCCTTTAGATCTCGGTCTGTTGGAATGTTCCTTGCGTTGCCAAGAGTAAACCACGTTACTCACAAAATCCCTCATATCACTTAGTAATTTTCATTTCTTGCACTCTGATATGTTTTGTTCCACTTTCTGAATCTTATCATTAATATCCTTAAACTATTTCTGATAAGTAGAACTAGAAATTTCAGCAATCAGATTATTTTGTAGTTCAGTGATCTCCCCCCATAATTTTTCAACAGTTCTGGTGTTCCTTTTAATAAGAATACAGAGCCATTGTAACATGCAATCTAGGGCTGCTTGTCTCCACTCAGCAAGCAAACCGCCCTCATCCTTAGTAAAACAACCAGCTGCCAAACGGTCTACACAAAGGCCCCTTGAAGGCGAAAGGCCAAGGTACCAGAATAAATTTATGGTGATTTATACTTCCTGAAGTCAATGTGGATTCTGTATCATGGTGAATCAAGTTGTGTTTCTTTATTATCCATTAAAGGAATAGTTCTTTAGTAAATCCAAAAGATGTCACGAATCTTGTAAATATAAGCTACACTACTGCACAACAGGATTTAAAACACTGTCCAAGTAAATACAAATCCCTTCAGTTTTTACAACATTTTTTCTGCCACAATAGGCCTCAAGGATGGGCTTTCTATATGTTTATGAATCTAGGCTAAAAAACTTCTCAAAAACTGACTACAACCTTCTAAAGGAGGGTATCAGCAGCTTCACACCACCACCAACAGCTTACACTTCCAACTTTAAAAGACTTCTCAAATTACACCTGTCAGAATCATGGACCTGCTCTTGCATAAACCCTGGTTAGGAAATAGATGTCTTAAGGCAGCTAAAGGAACACAACCTGTTATTTTTATATTTGAATAGTATACCCCTACTAAGCATATGCATACTTAACCTGTTTGTGTTATACTTACAATCACTGTACTGCTATTCTTTGTATCCTAGCTAGACTATATGATTGTATCAGTGAAATGGATAACGTGTTTTCATTTTGTACTTGTATCTGAGAGTGAATAAATATTTGTATCTGTACATTGTATATGTATCTTACAGTTATTTATAAATGTGGAGCTTTTCTCCCCAGGCCTCTGCTGAAAAAAGACATTTTGCCCAGCCGGACTTTCATGGTAAACAAATGTCAAATAAAATAAAATAATAAATAGCTGCGGTGTCACACGCAAGATGAGTAAATAAATACTTGTAAGACTGAGGAACACTGTAAAATTTGTTTGCCTTTATAGAGACTGAAGATTGGCTATCAGGATTATTGCAAAAGCATTCTCCATGGCTTATATAATAGGAGGAACAGGAGTAGAATGTGGCATATTCATTCCAACATGTCTTAATGTCTCCTTAAAGGAGGGGAACATCTGTCTCTTCCACTGAAATAAATTATTAATACTAGATGCATTCTTAATAAAACAACATTCTTCTACATAAGAAACTGAGGAATCACTGTCCTCAGACTCAAATTTAGGAACATATACGTAGCGTTTATGGCTACTGGACTGTCTTTCAGCCTCTGAAATCTATTCTTTATAACAGTTCAATGGATCCCTATTGCAGTTGTCCTGAAAGTGCTCCATTTTTAGTTTAGAGTTTCTCTCAAGCCCACTCCTGTTTTCCTTAATTCACTGTCTGCGTTTGCGGCTACAGGACCGTCTTTCAGCCTCTTAAACCTATTCCTGATAACAATTCAATGAACCCCTATTGCAGTTGTCCTGAAGGTGTTCCATTTTTAGTTTAGAATGTAGGTTACATTAAAGTATCATTTTAAACTAATTTGTAGCAGCAAAATATTTTTGTAAGTAGTACTGGCATGCATAGCACCAGAACGACAACTGTTCACAGTGCTGAATTTGCTTCCCGACCCATAAACTTGGGCTCTCCTATTTCTCCTAGCTCTGTATTTTCCTGCTCCTTGGGTAATTTTTGAAGTGGTTGCTTATCTGCAGCTCATAACTACTTAATTGTTGAGCTGTGTATCACTTCCTAGGCATACAAGATACTCGGGCTGTTACAGACAAAGCTACCCGGCAAACAATCAGCTCCTGGGTCTTGTTTCTTGCTTACCTGTAGATTGTTTTTGAGAGTGCTTTGTATAAGGTGGGTTCACCCAGATAGACCCTATTGTATTTCTAGCTCTTCCATACATGAAGTCCCTCACATGTTACATAATTTCCAGAGCAGCTTATTTCAGCCTGTCAAAGTCACAGGCTACACTGCCTGATTAGTAGTTACAACATGCCTGTGCTTGCACGCCAAGTAAGCTGTCTTTATTTTCTTCTTATTTTGTTTTCTGTGAAACCCATCTTACTTGTTAAATATTCATACTGTGTGAATAGCTTGGTGTCAAGTTGTTACTTTACTCCATTGAATTGGTTATTTTGCATTGTTATATTACATTTGTAGCAAGCCTGTACAAACGCAATGCATTGCCTCTGGTGTTAATTATTCTCCTCCACTATCTGCTTGCAATGACTGTGGTTTATATTGTGTTCATCTCACCCTGTACTCTACAGTTTTATAAGTTGTATTTTAGACAGCATTTCAAATCTGTTTATTAAAGTAGCACATAGTTCTCTGTTCCCGTAGAGTGTTTGAGTAATATTTGCATCCAAAAAAGCGTAAAGTGCTTTATCTATTGACTCAATGTACTTTATCTATGATTTAATAGGGCATCATCTCTGATTTTAAGTGCATTCCTGTTGATTTATGGTGTTTAATTTACTGAATTTAATTGAATAAGCAAAGTTTAAAGTGTAATATCTGGCGATTTAGTTCGTTTCTAGATTATGTTTAAAAGTGCATTTTCTTGTGTTTTAATTAGTTAAGAATCTGTTGTTTTTGACCTCCCCGTAATTTTTCCTTCTATTTTACCCCTCCAGTTCTCTCAAGCCCACTGCTGTGTTCCTTAATTCACTATCTGCGTCTGTGGCTACAGGACCATCTTTCAACCTCTGAAACCTATTCCTGATAATTCAATGGACCCCTATTGCAGTTATCATGAAAGTGCTCCATTTTTAGTTTAGAGTGTAGGTTACTTTGAAGTGTCATTTTAAACTAATTTGTAGCAGCAAAATATTTTTGTAAGCAGTGCAGGTGTGCATAGCACTGGAATGACAGCTGTTCATAGTACTGAATTTGCTTCCTGCCCCATAAACCTGTCGGGCTCTCCTATTTCTCCTAGCTCTGTATTTTCCTGCTCCTTGGGTAATTTTTGAAGCGGTTACTTATCTGTAGCTCATAACCACTTAACTGTTGAGCTGTGTATCACTTCTTAGGCATATTAGATACCCGGGCTGTTACGGACAAAGCTACCCAGCAAACAGTCAGCTCCTGGGTCTTGTTTCTTGCTTACCTGTAAATTATTTTTGCTAGTGCTTTGTATAAGGTGGGCTTAATCTGCTCCGTTCACTCTTGTTATGCACTGGCTCACTCCACCCCCCCTACCCTACCCCCATTCTCACCCACCCCTGACATATTTCCTCTATTCTCTATCTTTCCACACCACCACCTATAGCCCCACCCCTCTATCTACCTCCTCCAATTTCTCTCCTCCCTGCTCTGCACCCTGCACCACCCTTACAACCGTCTGTAGCTCAACTCATTAAGCTTCATCCTAACTTGAACACACTCTAATCACATTCTACTTCTATCTTTACTCTTTAACCAGTCTGCTTACTTTACTTTCATCTCTCTCACACATACTGTCACTACCTCACCCACCTGCAAGTCACCATGTCTCACCACTCCCTCCTACTAGCACTGCTAACTACATCCACCCTTACTATTTTATACAACCTCTTCTCTTATACTTTTCCTCTATAACCCAACATCCTCTCACCCACCTCTACCTATCCAACAATCTTCCCTCAACTCCCTCATTCTTTCTTAACCCCACTACTCTACACTGTATCTAAAATGCTACCTCTGAACACAAAACTTAGTGCATTTCAACTAACACAACCTAAAGGAAAAACCAAATACTTTCTATTTTGCATCTATAAGCCTCAATCAAGCCCTACTCTCCTCTCCCTTTTACATGCAGGTGACATACATCCCAACCCTGACCCAGGTCTACCCTCACCCACCGATGGTACCCTCATACAAACCATCATTCCCCACTCCCATATCCCACAAAAACACATCTTCTTTTACTCCATCAACCTGAGAAGCCTAGTAAACAAAACTGCTGAATTCCATTCTTGGATCTCACAGCACTCCCCTGACATCATAACCCTTAGTGAGACTTGGCTAAAACCCCACATCCCAGATAAAGACATCCTTCCCCCCAGCTATAACATCCTAAAACTAGATTGAACCAAAAAAAGGAGGTGGTATTGCTATCATGTACACCGAAAACCTCACACTAGCCCCTGTAATATCTCCCTCCCCTCCAGAATCTCCTCCAGAACTTCTTTTGGCCAACTGTAAAATTAATCCCCACACTTCACTTAACATTGCTGCAATCTACATTCTACCTGACGACAGCATCTCAGTATTGGAAAGTATTCTTTATTTTGTTTCCTCTGACCTCCACAGTGAGGCTATAACCATGGGAGATGTCAACATCACCTGGTCAGCACTCACCATCATATCCCCCTCCACCTCCATTAACTTACATGGTTTGACCCAACTAGTAACTATACTTACTTATACCACTAAATCCACTACCCATTCTGCTATACTTGACTGGATCCTAGTATCACATCCTCATAAATATCACTTCCCTGAAACCCTACTCGACACCCTCAGTGACCAGTCCCCATCCAAAGTCCTCTGTTTTACTCCACACATACTCAAACCCCATATAATTAAAGCATGCCATAAACTAAAAAACTTTGACCCTAATGAACTAAACAGTCAATTCTCTGCTATCAACTGGACCTTTCTCAGCCAGTTACCCCTCGATGAAGCTGTCACAGAATTTAATATCATATTCCTTAAAATACTCAACTCCCTTGCCCCCATGTGCAATGTCAGTATAAAATCTGCAATATCCCCTTGGCTAACTCCCTCCACATGCTCCCTAATGGCCCAGAGAGGCATAAATTGGAAACTCTGGGCCAAAACTAAACTGCCCATTCACCTCCAACAATATAATCAACTTTGTAACCTTACTAAGAAAGCAAGTAACAATGACAAGAGAAACTACTACTATAATCCTGCTGAAACACACCTACATAACCCAAAAAATTCTGGCATACAATTAATCAAATCCTTCATCCAGGTAACCCATCCACTCTCCACCCAAGCCCTGCTATCACTCCCCTCCAAACCACTACTAACTCCTACTGTATAGACCCTATTAGCAAACTTATCAACCACCCAAACTGTAACTCTACCCCACCCACCCACCATCCGTCCTTCTCCCTCTAACACCTCCCCTTCTTTCTGCTTAAAACTGTATCCACCAGATACATAAAAACTCTGCTTCTTAAGCTCAAACCTTGCTCTTCCTCCATAGATTGTCGACCTCCACTCTTTCTCCAGCTAGATGCCAACTCCCTAGCCCTACCCATCTCTTTTCTCATCAACCGATCTATTGCTGAAGCTATAGTCCCAGCCATATGGAAAATGTTCTATACTCTTCCCATCCATAAAGGAGGCAACTCCACCGAATTGTCCAACTGTAGGCCCATTGCCATTCTATCACCCCTCTCTAAGATCTTGGAAAGATGTGTACACAAACAAATCCTACAATACCTTACACAAGAGAACCTAATCATCCTTACCCAACATGACTTTCGCCCTGGTCATAGCACCTCTACTGCTCTCATCTCCTTCATAAACACCATCTCTCAAGCTAGAGACCAGAATAAACTAGCCTCCTGTCTCTTTCTTGACCTCTCAAAGGCATTTGACACCATCTCCCACCCTTCCTCTTAATCAAACTCTCTCAATTAAACCTATCAATGCTACTATCTCCTGTTCCTCTAGTTACCTCAGCAATCATTTCCAATCTGTCAAATGGAGTTCAGCTAGCTCCCCTGAACTCCTTATACAGATGGGAGTACCCCAAGGGTCAATTCTAGGACCACTGCTATTTAATATTTTTACTAATCAATTACCTACCTCTACTCCACACTCATCACTAGTGCAGTATGGAGATGACTCCCCTGCTGATACCCTTCCTGAGAGTCACACTACAACAGGACTCCTTATTGTCTATTGAAAACTGGCTCAACCAAAACCATGTTATCTTAAATCCAAAGAAGACCAAACTCTTACTCTTTGTACCAAAAACAATGGCCCACCTGAAACCATCTTTTTCCATCACCTCCCACAATAGCACACCCATCTCAGTGGAAAGCCACACCAAACTTCCATGGGTCATTATTAAAGATCAGCTAAAGCTTGACCCGCATGTTCTAAGTAACATAAAGAAAACCCATCAAAAACTTGGTCTCCTTTATAGAAACAAAAAAATTCTCTCTAGTACAGCTAAAATTGCTCTATCACATGCTTACCTATTACCAGCCCTTTTCTATGGCTCTGAAATACTCACCAATTTACAGATCTCTCTTCTTTCTAAACTAGAATCCACTTATAACAAAGTAGCTAAATTTGCTGCCAAACTACCATACTCCTCTCATCACTGCTTCGCATTCAGAAAACTGAAATGATTAGAATTCCCCCATAACTTACTCCTCCTTCAGTTTCACATAATTCATTCTATTCTATACCAGCCCACTTTCTGCTCCAGCATAACAGCCATCATCTCCTCCTACACCCCATTAAGAACACTCCAGAGCTCTGACCAACATCATCTATCCATTCACAAACCCAAGATCAACATAGGAAAAAAAACTTAATAGCTGTTACCCTGCTGAAAACTGGAACAAGCTACCATTTGATATTCGAAACATTAGACCCAAACTCCCATTTAGAAAGGCAGTAAAAAATCACTTAAGCAAAAATAAACTTTGCCAATGTTATCTCCCCCCCTGACTGACCCATCTCTCTAGGCCACCCATCTCTCACCTTTCTCCTACTTCAGTGAAACCTCACCTTCCTCCTAATCTCTCTCCTGTTCAACTCTGCAAGCCATCTTACGTAATGCACTGCCGTTAACCTTCACTCTTATAAATTGTTTTGCACTACCAACTCTTCTGCTACTCTCAGCCAGATTAATCTGTACTGATGTACAGCTTTCAAAAGTAGAATGATTAAGCTTAGAAACCCATACTTTCCCACCTTTTATTACACAGTAACAACTATTCATTGCCTTGTAAATTTTATCTGTATTATTTCTTTATACTCGCAGTGTACCTTAATATGTGCCGATATGTACAAACTAATTACCATTCATGTTAACCTGCTTTTGTATACATCTGCTTACATTTGTATGTACTGTATGTATCAATGTATCTATTGTAGGTATCAATGTTTGTATTAACTGTGCAGCTTTTCTCCCCGGGTCGCCACTGAAAAAGGGCTTTTTCCCAGCTGGACCAACATGGTCAACAAATGTCAAATAAATAAATAAATATGAAGAAAATACAGAAAAAGCCCTGTCCCTATCCTTAACAGAATCATATTTTAAAAGATCCTCAGGTATTGTGAAACTTATTTTTTTTTTGTTAAGTCTCTGTGCTGTACCACTGAAGTCAAAGCCTGTAACAAACCTTTAACCAAACTAATTAATTCATTTTTATCTAGAGCAATACTCTTTTCAGAAGAATTATATCTCATTTGTTTTCTTGGGACATCCCTAGATTGGGGCCAATTTAAGGATGGCACTTCAACCTGGGAGACAGTTCTCTTACCTCATCTACTCTGAGAAGAACTTCCCAGTGAAACTCCAACACCTGAAACAAGTGGTTCCCTCATGCCTGGAATAAACACTGGTACAGCTGCAGGGTACGTGGTTAACCCATAGTCCATGGTGGCAGTATAGACTACATTGGAGGCTCCCTGAGAAACAGTGAGTGGTCTGAGGAACAAGTCATGGCCACGAGACAGTCAACCACTAGTGGCTAAGGCAAAGGATCCTTAATAGTTTTCTTCTTCTTAAATGCAGCAGGAGGAGGAATCAAAGGACCAGTACATGTTTTTATGTTCCTGCCAAGAGGAAGACCCTGTTCACCAGTAAGTGCAGCTGGAAGGAGTCAACTGGAAGGTTAGTTGTCAAAATTGTTGTTGTGGATCTGGCAAAAGCCTTTGACACAATATCCCACTCAGGCATCATAGACAAGCTCAACAGCTTAAATGTAAACCCGTTTGTCACAAGATGGGTTGCAAACTGGCTAAAGGACAGAACCCACAAAGTCAGAATAGCTGGAGCTATGTCAGACTCTAAGCCAGTCACAAGTGGAGTCCACAGGGCTCTGTCTTGGGACCCCTCTTGTTCGGCATTTATTTCTCAGATGTGCAGGCAAACATAGGGGGGTTGTGGCTGACAAAGTTTGCAGACGACTGCAAACTAGGCGCCATAGTCGACACACCAGCTGACACATGCATCCTCCAGAAGGGCCTCACAGAAACATATGACTGGTGCCAGAGTCATGGCCTTAAACTAAATGCCAAAAAATGTATAGTCATCCCCTTTGGAAAAAACAAAGTACCCACAAATTACCACATAGGTGGTAATCCATTAAGTACGGAAAAAGTAATCAGAGACCTGGGGACCCAAGTTGACAGTGACCTCTCATTTGACACCCACGTCACCAAAGTGGTTAGAAAGACCTTCTACCTTGCCCACCTTATCATGAAGGGATTCACATCCAGATCAAAGGATGTCATTGTACCCTTATATTCCTCCCTTATCAGGCCTATGATTGAGTACAATGCCCCATTTGGTATGTACCTCACCCGGCACCTGCAGCAGCTGGAGAGACCCCAAAAGTACCTTACCAAGAGGATCAAGGGTCTCCAGCATATGTCATATGCTGCCAGACTGAAAAAGCTCCAGCTCTATTCAGTAGCATACTGCCTGCTCAGAGGTGATCTATGCCTTACGTACAAGGTCATGTCCAATTCAGAATTAATGGACATGCTCCACCTCAAAAAATCCAAATCCATCAGAGCCACGAGAGCTAAAGATCTAAACCTCAGCACAAATATGAATAGGACATGCTGGAGGGACAGATTCATAACCCAGAGGCTTCCCGCACTCTGGAACAGGATACCTATCCATGTTAGGCAAAGCCCCTCACTGACTCTCTTCAAGAGAAACCTGGACGAATGGATGGGTGATCGTAGGTTTACCCCGGGGGTCATCTCTATGTCATTGCTAGATAGAGGCACAGTAAACTAAATTTAATTTAAATTGTACACTTTTGTATCATTACATGGGGTGGCGAAAGCCACATACACTTTGGCTAGGCTTATAAATGCCCTTGGGCAGATAGCCTAGTACTATACTATGAAACTATAAAAAAGAGTTCACAAGCACTACACACACTTACATTTCCCCACACCAGTCCCGGTTTTCCAAAAAAAAAAAAAAAAAAAACACAAATAGTATAAAATCAGCACACTTTTACCACAAATAAGTGCCCAAAGTTAAAATAAATGATCTCAGGTTAAAAATATACAGAAAAATAGTAAACACAATAACAACGCCAGTCTTCTTAAAGAGACCTGGTTTCTAAACTAGTCAAAAAAACAGACTTAAAACTAAAACATATGCATTGAAGACATCCCCAAAGCGGACTTATGTGTCAGTAATAGAAGATAGGAGCTGGTCATCGATTCTCTGAAACCAAGGAGAAGTGTTCTTGAGGGAGGAAAGAAAGTACTGAGACAAAGTATTCTTTTTTTTTTTTTTTTTAGGGCACATGTGTGGAGGGGAGCAAAAGATATTGGAAGAGTGGGCAGACATTATATCTTTGAGAGAACATAACCCCTACAGCTAAAAGCTGTTGCAGCAGTGATACTGATAAACATATAGGTTCTGTCCTTATTGTATTATGATGTAACCAAGCCTGTCCCATTTGTTCTATACTGATGATACTGAGACTCCGTTACTACAGTATTATAGTCTAAAAAGCCTGAGTGTCTATGCTAATGGAACTGAGTCTATGACTCTACTATGCCATCATGTAACAAAGCTTGTACGTTCCATGCTGCTGATAACTGAGGCTCTGACACCACAGAATTATGATGTTACTAAGTGTGTGAAGTTCAATAGGGATGTTAACTATGATTCTGACCCTAATGTATTATGATATAAGAAAGACTTTGTGTTCCATGCTTATGCTAAGTGTGGCACTGACACTACAATATTATAATGTAGCAAAATCAGTAGATTTAAAGTTTGAAGGTAAGTATTGCTGTGACAATGCAGTATTATGAAGTGCAAAAGCCTGTAGTGATTCTTGTTAATAGTAACTGGAGCTCTGTTACTGTTGTATTATGAAATACCAAGGCATGTGAGTTCCATGTTGGTGGTAACTGATTATCTAATGGTCCTGTATTATAGTATACCAAAGCCTGTGTCTTCTATGCCGGTAACCAAAATAAAACAAAGTAATGTACCCATGGCATCACACTGAAATGAAAAAGAGGTGACGACACTGAAATCAAGAAGGGGTGACGGCACTGAAAACTGCTGGTGGTAAACGGGGCTTTAACTGTACTGTATTATAATATACCAAGGCCTTTGTGTTCCATACTGGTGGTAACTGGGGCTCTGACTGTACTGTAAGTATAATATACCAAGGCCTGTATGTTCCCTGCAGGTGATAACTGGAGCTCTAACTGTACTGTATAATAATATACCAAGGCCTGTGTGTTCCATGCTGGTGGTAACTGGAGCTCTGACTATACTGTATTATAATGTACCAAGGCCTGTGTGCTCCATACAAAGCACCTGCAGCAACTGAAGAGACCTCAGAGATTTCTAACAAAGAAGATCAAGGGGCTCCAGCACTTGCCTTATGCAGAACGAATGAAGTTCCTGTCACTGTACTCTGCATTGTATTGTATAAACTCCTTAGGGGAGACTTGTGCCTGGCTAACATAGCAGTCTCCGACCCAAACTTGATGAATTTGCTGCACATCCGTAAATCAAATGAGACTAGAGCTACCCATTCAAAGGACCTAAACATACACTGCAACATGAAATGGATGTGCTGGAGTGACAAATTTGTCTCTCAGCAACTACCACGCCTTTGGAATACAATGCCAATTCATGTGAAGCAGAGTACCTCTATGACACTTTTCAAAAAGTGTCTGGACAAGTGAATGGGGCATGGTAAGTTCTTACCCAGGATAGCACCTACAACCCTCCTGGACTTGTACAGTCATTACTAAATACAATCCTGGTATTGACTAGTGCATTTCTGTTATTAAATTGGGATGAAACATCAGGCTTGAAATGATCTTGGTGTCAGTAGCCCTGTAACTTCCTATGATCCATGCTGGTGGTAACTGGGGCTCTAACTGTACTGTATTATAATACAGCAAGGCACGTGTGTTCCATGCTGGTGGTAACTGAGGCTCTAACTGTACTGTATTGTAATATACCAAGGCCTGTGTGTTCCATACAAAGCACCTGCAGCAATTGGAGAGACCTCAGAGGTTTCTAGCAAAGAAGATCAAAGGACTCTAGCACTTGCTTTACACAGACCAACTAAAGTCCCTGTCACTATACTCTGTATCGTATACACTCCTTAGGAGAGACTTGGGCCTGGCTTACAGAGCAGTCTCCAACCGAAACCTGATGAATTTGCTGCACATCTGCAAATCAAAATGGACTAGACCTACCCATTCCAGGGAGCTAAATATGGCCTGCAATATGACTAGGACATGCTGGAGTGACAGAGTCATCTCCCAGAGACAGCCACATCTTTCAAATAGGCTGTCAATTCATGTGAACCACAGCACCTCTATGACACTGTTCAAAAGGAACCTAAAGGAGTGAATGGGGCACTTTAAATTCTTACTGGGGATAGCACCTACAACCCTCCTGGATATGGGCAGTCATTACTAAATTCAATCCTGGCATTAACTGGTGCATCTCTGTTATCACATTGGGATGAAACATCAGGCTTGAAATGACCTTCAGATCGATAGCCTAGTAACCTTGTATGATCCTGTGATCATATGATCCATGCCGGTCGTAACTGGAGCTCTAACTATACTGTACTGTAGTATAACATACCAAGGCATGTATGTTCCATGCTGGTGGTAACTGGGGCTCTAACTGCACTGTATTATAATATATCAAGGCCTGTCTGCTCCATATACACTCCTGCTATTAACTAGTCTGTCTCTGTTATTACTTTGGGATGAAATGGCTAGGCCTGAAATGAGCTTTGGGTCGATACCCTGGTAAACTTCTATGATCCTATCATCCTATGATTCACGCTGGTGGTAACTGTGGCTCTAACTCTACTGTACTATAATATACCAAGCCCTGCGTATTCCATGCTTGTGGTAACTGGGGCTCTAACTCTACTGTATTATAATATACCAAGCCCTGTGTGTTCTATACTGGTAATAAATGGGGCTCTAACTCTACTGTATTACAGTCTAAGAAGGCCTGTGGGTTCCATGTTGGTGGCAGCTGGAGCTCTAACTGTACTGTACTGTACTGTATTATAATATACTAAGGCATGTGTGTTCCATACTGGTGGTAGTTGGAGCTTTAACTTTGCTATATTATAATATTTCAAGGCCTCTGTGTTCCATGCCGGTAATAAATAGGCCTCTAAGAGAACTGTATTATAATATACCAAGGCCTATGTGTTCCATACTGGTGGTAAATGGGGCTCTAACTGTAGTGTATCATAATTTACCAAGGCCTGTGTGTTCCATACAAAGCTCCTGCAGCAATTGGAAAGACCTCAAAAGTTTCTAACAAAGAAGATCAAGGGCACTCCAGCACTTGCCTTACACAGACTGACTAAAGTCCATTTCATTATACTCTGTATCATATACAGTCCTTAGGGTAGACTTCCGCCTGGCTTAACGAGCAATCTCCAACCCAAACCTGATGAATTTACTGCACATCTGGAAATCAAACAGGACTAGAGTTACCCATTCCAGGGACCTAAATATGGCGTGTGACATGAATAGGATGTGCTGGAGGGACAGATTAATCTCCTAGCGACTACTGCATCCTTGGAATAGGCTGCCAATTCATGTGAAGCAGAGCACCTCTATGACAATGATCGAAAGGAACCTGGATGACTGGATGGGGCACCATAAATTCTTACTGGGGATAGTGCCTACAACCCTCCTGGACTTGGACAGACATTACTAAACACAATCTTGCTATTGACTAGTGTATCTCTGTTATTACATTGGGATGAAACGGCTAAGCCTGAAATGACGTTTGGTTCAATAGCCTAGTAAACTCCTATGATCCTGTGATTCTGTTATCCATGCTGGTGGTAACTGGGGCTCTAACTCTACTGTATTATATCAACTCCTGTGTGTTCCATGCTGGTGGTAACTGGAATTCTAACTGTACTGTATTATAAGATACCAATGCCCGTGTGTTCTGTACTGGTGGTAAGTGGGGCTCAGACACTACTATATTATAATATACCAAGGACTGTGTGTTCCACGCTGGTGGTAAATGTAACTATAACTGTACTGTATTATAAGATACCAATGCCTGTATTTTCCATACTGGTGGTAACTGGGACTCAGACACTACTGTATTATAATATACCAAGGCATGTGTGTTCCATGCTGGGGGCACTGGAGATCTAACTGTACTATATTCTAATATACTAAGGCCTTTGTAGTCCATGCTGGTGGTAACTGAGGCTCTAAGTGTATATATTTTATAATACAAAGACCTTTGTGTTCCATGTTGGTGGTAACTGAGGGTCTCACTGTATTGCATTATAATATAGTAAGGCCTGTGTGTTCAATGCTGGTGGTAACTGGGGCTCTAATTGCACTGTATTATAATAATCCAAGGCCTGGGAGTTTCATGCTGGTGGTAACTGGGTGCCTAACTATACTTTATTATAATATGCCAAGGACTATGGGTTCCATGCTCATGTAACTGGGGGTCTTACTGTACTGTATTATAATATACCAATGCCTGTGTGTTCCATGCTGGTGTTAACTGGAGCTCTAACTTTACCATATTATAATATACCAAGGCCTGTGTGTTACATTCTGATGGTACCTGGCGCTCTAACTGTACTGTATTGTAATATACCACAGCCTCTGTGTTCCACACTGGTGGTAACTGACACTCTAACTGTACTGCATTATAATATACCAAGGCCTGTGTGTTCCATGCTGATGGTAACTGGGGATCTAACTGTACTGTATTATAATATTCCAAGGCCTGTATGTTCCACGCTGGTGGTAACTCAGGTTCTTTCTGTATTGTATTGTAATATACCAAGCCTTGTGTGTTCAGTGCTGGTGGTAACTGTATCTCTAACTATTGCATTATAAAATACCAAGGCCTGTGCATTCCATGCTGGTGGAAACTGGGACTTTAACTGTACTGTCGTATAATATACCAAGGCCTGTTTGTTGCATGCTGGTTGTAATTGGGTCTCTAACTGTACTGTGTTATAATATACCAAGGCCTGTGTGTTCCATGCTGGTGGCAACTGGAGCTCTAGCTGTAATGTATTATAATATACCAAGACCTATGTGTTCCATTGTGGAGGTTTACAGAGCAGTCTCAGAGCCAAACCTGATGAATTTGCTGCACATCCAGAAATCAAACGGGACTAGAACTACCCCTTCCAGAGACCTAAATATGGCCTGTGACAAGAATAGGACATGCTGTAGGGACAGATTTGTCTCACAGCGACTACTACGTCCTTGGAATAGGGTGTCAATTCAAGTGAAGCAGAGCACCTCTATGACACTGTTCAAAAGGAACCTGGATGACTGGATGGTGCACCGTAAATTCTTACAGGAGATAGCGCCTGCAACCCTCCTGGACTTGGACAGTCATTACTAAATACAATCCTGCTATTGACTAGTGTATTTCTGTTATTATATTGGGATGAAACGTCAGGCTTGAAATTAACTTCGGGTCGATAGCCTAGTAAACTCCTATGATCCTATGATCCATGCTGGTGGTAATTGGGGCTCTATCTCTTCTGTATTATACAGAGACCTCTGTTTTCCATGCTGCTGGTAACTGGGGCATTAACTCTACTGTATTATAATATACCAAGGCCTGTGTGTTCCATGCTGGTGGTAACTAGAGCTCTTACTGTACTGTACTGTATTATAATATACCAAGGCATATGTGTTCCATACTGGTGGTAATTGGTGCTCTAACTGTACTATATTATAATATACCAAGGCGTGTGTGTTCCATGGTGGAGGTAACCTGAGCTCTACCTGTACTATACTATAAGGGATTCTCACTGTACTGTATTATACCATAACAAGGCCTGTGTGCTCCATGCTGGTAGCAACCGGGGCTCTAACTGTATTGCACTGTAAAATACCAAGGCCTGTGTGTTCCATGCTGATGGTAACTGGGATTCCAACTGTACTGTACTGTATTATCATATACCAAGGCCTATGTGTTCCACATAGTGGTAACTGCAGCTTTAACTGTATTGTATTATAATATAACAAGACCTATGTGATCCATGCCAGTGGAAACTGAGGCTCTAAGTTTATTGAATTATAATATAAGAAGGCCTGTGTGATCTACGCCACTGGTAACTGGGGCTCTAGCTGTACTGCATTCTCATATACAAAGGCCTGTGTGTTCCATTATGGTGGTAACTGGAGCTCAAACTGTACTGTATGATAATATACCAAGGCCTGTGTGTTCAATGCTGGTGGTAGCTGGGGCTCTAACTGAACCGTATTATAATATACCAAGGCCTGTGTAATCCATGATAGTGGTAACTGGGGCTCTAATTGTACCCAACTATAATATACCAAGACTTTTGTGTTCCATGCTGGTGATAACTGGGGCTCTCACTCTAATGTATTATAATATAGCAAAGCCTGTGTGTTCCATGCCGGTAGTAACTGGAGCTCTAAATCTACTGTATTATAAAATATCAAGGCCTCTATGTTCCATGCTGGTGGTAGCTGGGGCTCTGACTGAACTGTATTATAATATACCAATGCCTGTGTGTTTCATGCTGGTAGTAACTGGAGCTCTAAATCTACTGTATTATAAAATATCAAGGCCACTATGTTCCATGCTGGTGGTACCTGGGGCTCTAACTGTAGTGTATTTTAATAAACCAAGGCCTGTGTGTTCCATGCTGGTAGTAACTGGTTCTCTAACTGCACTATATTATAATATACCAAGGCCTATGTGTTCCATGCTGGTGGTAACTGTAGCTCTAGCTGTACTGCACTGTAATATAACATAGGATCATAGGATAATAGGAAGTTACTAGTCTATTGGCCTTGAGGCCCTTATAAGTCTGGCCAAGAGTTTAGCTCATGTTTAGACAAGTCAGCACCCCATGCCCCTGTCCAGCAGAGACACAGGTAGAATCCCAGGGGTATATTTTCTGTTTCAATCCAGTTATCTAGATTGCGCTTAAAAAAAGGGATAATAAGGTACTCTGCTTGACATGGAGAGGGAGTCTATTCCACAGATGGGGGAGTCTCTGGGACAGAAATCTGTCCCGCTAGCAAGTCCTATTGATGTCACAGACCAGGTTGAGGTCACGCATGTGGGTTACTCAAGTGGAGCTAGACTTGTGGATATGCAGCAATCCCATCAAGGCGGGGTCTGAGATTGCTTTGTATACCAGACAGAAGTCACCTCTGAGGAATCTGTATGAAACTGAGTAGAGAGAGAGGGCTTTTAGCCTATATGTGTATGATAGATATTTGAGGCCCTGGATTCTCATGGTGAGGAACCTCTGTGGTCTCTCAAGCTTCTGCATGTGCTTTGAGAGGTACATGCTGAAAGGGACATTGTACTTGATAGTGGGCCTTATAAGGGAAGAATACAGGGATGTTATGACCTCCTTGTTCCCGGATGAGATACCCTTACTTATGAGGTGGGCCATGTAGAAAGCTTTCTGTACAACGGAAGCAACATGGTGGTTAAAAGTCAGGTTGCTATCAACCTGGGTGCCCAAATCCCTCACAACTGATTGCATGCTTAGGACATTGTTATTAATGTGATAATTTGTGGGGACATCACTCTCCCAAAAAAGGATGATGATGTATCTTTTGGTATGCAGCTTGAGGCTATGTTTCTGGCACCAGTTATTTGTTTGGGTGAGACCCTCTTGGAGGATGTCTACATCACTAGGGGAATTGATGACAGTGCTCAGCTTGCAGTCATCTGCAAACTTGGTCAGCCAGAGCCCACTGGTTTTGGCCTGCACCTCAGAAAAGTATATCCCAAATAACAGAGGCTCCAAGACTGATTCCTGGGGTACACCACTCATTACGGGCCTACTGCTTGAGGTGGCTTTCCTATTTCAATAAGATCCTCCCCTTGACAAAGCCAAACTGTGTGGGATCGAGTGTTTGGAGGTTGTCAATGTCCTTGTTAATGATGTCCATGATAATCCATTCCATGGCTTTGCAGATCAGGCTAGTTAGGCTGATAGGTCTATAATTTTCCAAATTGGTGGACCTTTCTGCAAAGGGATGACAGTGGCTGTTCTCTCCTCAGCTGGGATGAAGCCAGTACTGATTTTCATTGATTAGGAGGCCTAATGGTGCTGCAATTTCCAGCCAGAGTTCATGTAGGATGCAGCCTGGGATGTTATCAGGTCCCATGCAGGCTGTATTTTTTTCCTTTAAGAGAGCAGTAATGACCTGTTCGCTGGATATAAGGAGAAGGGGGAAGGTACTGGGGATGTCTTGATTTACTGATGGGGGGCAGAGGGATGAAGTTTTCACTGAAGATGTCAGCCAGCAAGTTGGCTATATCAGCGGTATTTGTGTATGTGGTGTCCTTGACAACCAGTTCTGAGCAGATCTGGGTGCTTCCTTTGAGAATGCGGACATATGTGAAGAAGACTTTATGATTGTCTCTAGTAGATGTGGTCAATTTGAACTCGAAGTTTGCTTTGGAGGATTTCACTTGTGCTCCTATTTGCTTTTTCAGGCTAAGGACAGATTGCTTATGTTTGGGCATCTGCTTCTTCTTGGTCCTGGACAGCAATTTTTTTCCTTTTGTTATAGAGTTTATTTATTGCAGTTGTCCACCAGACAGGTTTACTCTTCCTGGCGAAGGATGATTTTGCCCTGTCGGCTATTCCTAATTCCATGCATCTATATAAATGCTTGTATAGTACTTTGGTGTAGTTTAGGACATTGGCGCCAGTTCCTACAGAGGGGGAGGGAGCTGTGAAGCTGTTTATATCATCCCTCAGGAGGTTGTAATCAACTCTGGATAAGTTTTTGGTTTGACCCTAGCTAGGTCAGGGGAGATGGTGACTTCGAACGTGATCACTTTATGGTCGGATCATACCAGGGAGGATGATACTGTAGGGGTGCTGCAGTAGTTACTCATGTTGGTTAATACCAAGTCCAAGATATTATCACCTTTTGTGTGGGTATCGACTAGCAGTTCCAAGGCATTTACATTGAAAAAATCGAGGAATCTCTGGGTATTTGTGTTCTGGCACGAGTAGTTCTTCCAATCTATGTTCTGGTAGTTAAACTACAGGGAAAAGGGCTGAATCTTGATAGATTTGAAGAGGTCCAGCTAGGTGAAGTGGGCATCTTGAGTCACATTTGAGGGCTGGTAGCTAGCTATGATTTGAATAGGGGTCTTGTCAATGGTTAACTGCACCTGGAGTGTCTCCAATGCATCATACTGTTTGACCAGCCTGGAGGTGTGTGTGTCTTTAATATATATTAAAACTCTACCTTCTTTGGCTTTACTGCCCACAGTTTGGGGACTGAATGTATGATATGATGAGTAACCAGGTAAGGCTGCGGTGCTCTTCACAGCTTTCAACCAGGTGACTGCGCAGATGTCAGCATCTTCCAGGGTTAAGAATGCTTGCAATGAGTGCAGTTTCATGTTTAGACTCCTAGTGTTTAGCAGCATGACCTTTAATTTGCATTTTGTAGAAATTTTTATGTTGGCAGTATTGACCTCATCACTTTTCCTAAAAAGGGCACTATGGAGGAGGTAAGAGCCTTTGCCAGAAGCCTGAAGCCCAAGTGAGGCAGATGCAGGCCATCTCTGGCATACTGGATCCCCCTGGAATCAAAGCCAATTGTTAAAGTCAATCATTTTCTGTTTGTATTGAGGCATCATTCTGGGTGACAGTAGAATTCTGCTTAAGGCTAGGGACATACCTGCCTGGGACACATATTCAGCGAGCTCAGTCATGTCTCGTTTCATATAGTCCAGGGAGGTACGTCTCAAGTCATTCACACCAACATGGACTATGACAGAGTCATAACCATACCTGTTGTTGAGAGACTTGAGTGCATATGTGATATGGTGGATTTTGGCACCTGACGAACAACTAACCGTGACTTTCTCCTTATCCAGCCTCATGAGAGGCACATCTGTGTGTCTCACAATGGAGTCTCCTATGACTAATATGTTGGGTTTATGGTTAAATCTTAGCCCGTGTGAAACACAGGTGTGGGGACTATGCATGGTATGTGGTGTGGAGGGTTATGGAGATTGGATGTGTTTTTGCCTCGGTGGTCTCCTTTGTTTGGGTATGTCTTGTTGAGAACCTCTGCATATGTGAATGTGTGTTGTGTAGGTGTGGGTGGTGTTTGAGGTGTACTGATAATGTTGACAACCTTCTCAGTGCCAGTTATAGTGACTTGTAAGAGAGACAGCATGGACTCTAGATTCCTAATGTAAATGCATCTCTCACAAATTGTGTTCCTAGGTGGTATTAGTAGGTGGTTGTCTGTGCACATGAGGCAGTTGCTACACTGTCTCAGGATGCCCACATCAACCAGACTGGCAGGAGAAACTGTAGAAAATTGTCCATATTTGCCAGAATCTGTGGGAGAAAGGCCAGAGAGAGCTAAGGGGTAAGTCTAAAGCCCAAGTGCTTAAACCAAAACTAAGAGGCTTAGAATAACACTTTCCATAGAAACAGTCTATAGACAAGCAGTAATAAATGCAAAAGAAAAGATACAATTGAATACTTTAGAGAACAAGCAGCAAGTAGCAGAAAAAGCAAGATGAAGTATTAGAGTAGGAGGGGAAACACAAATACAGTAAAAGCAGCTGAATAAAGTGTTTTTTAGTAAAGTGGAAAGGGAGAGAGGAGGAACAGAAGACAATTCAAGGTTAAAAACAAAGGGGGTTGGCATTCCCAAATGATCTATCTGTATTAGATGGAATGTGCTAATGGGACAGGACTGGGAGGAGTGTTCAGGCTCAAATTTACAGTAGAGGCAGGCAACTGCAAAAGCCACCAAGTTTTAAGAACACAACAGCATCTGGTCAGGAGGGTGGGAAAAAACAAACTTCAGACAGAGGTTAAGCTAATATATAAATGCAGATAAGTAATAATTCAGTCAAGCAAATAAAGAAAAAACAGTTCAGTACTGTTAAGAATCACTGAAATAGTTAGATCAAGTGCAAAAATCTACTTATATCAGCTCTGAATTTCCAGATTGTTTAAGAAGCAATCTCAGTCGGGCACAATGCAGCTTCTAGCAAGATAAGCCAAGGCTTGTGTTTTCCATGTTGCTGGTTACTGGAGCTCTAACTATACTGCTTTATAGGTCCATAGGTTGGTACTAGGCTATCGGCCCTAGGGCCTATACAAGCCTAGCCATATCAATTCCCTGGCTATTTCTTCCCAGAATATTTACTTTCCTGGTCTCCTATCTAGCAGGGCAACTGATGTGATCCCCAGGGTGAATTTCCTATCTCCCATCCAATCATCAAGGTTCCTTTTGAGAGGGCCAAAGAGGCACTCAGCTTGACATGTATGGGCAGTCTATACCAGAGTATGGGGAGTCTCTGGGTCAGGAACCTATCCCTCCAACATGTTTTGTTCATTATCATGACCAGGCTTAGATCCCTGGAGCATGTGGCTCTGAGGGATCGGGATTCCTTTAAGTGTAGCATGTCCAACAGCATTTTAAAGCCTGTCACAATAGTAGTGTGTAGGGACTTCAGGAAACAGTTCTTGAAGGGTATATATCAGCTTAGCAAAAGCTGAGAAGAGTGAATGCTGTTTTATCGAACCCTAAACGTCGAACAACCTAAATAGTGAAGACACAGAACAGCAATTTCTTTCCCAGGAGAAAAAATCTCTGTTCCGCAAAAAAAAAAAAAAATGAAAACACAACATAAAGTGGGGGGCTCCCCCACACCCCCCTACTTAAATATACCAACTCCAAGATCATACCACAGTGGAGGAAGTGATTTTTTTTCCCCTGGGAAAAAAAATCACTGTTCTGTGTCATCCCTATTTACGTTGTTCGACGTTTAGGCTTTCGATAAGCTGATATAGACCTGTTCTTGGACAAATACACAAATGAGCCTTTTAATGAAACTAACATCAAAAGTAAACTGCACCAAAAAAGAATCTGTTTTTATTTTAAAGTTTGATACATTGTCCCCAAAGGGGTTAATATGGAATGTAATTGGAAATGGTTAATTTAATTGTTAATTAATGGATCATTATGTGGTTTGCTATATACGGAATGTTTTTTTTTTTTATACGGTTTTATACTCTGTAAAGGCTGTTGTAGCCAAGGCACTAGAGAAACTAGAACGTATTTTATTGTTTTTTTAATACACGTTTATTTAGAATTCTGACCATTTTTTTTTCGTGGTTGCTGCACCTTTTACCATCATCTCTGCTAACACTCTCAGACCGATTCACCAGGCTAAATTCCTAGGTGACATCAGTGATGACCAGCTGAAATTTGATCAGCACATTAACCAAGACATAAAGAAATCATAACGGAAACTAAACTCTTTTATACAGAGTAAAACCATTTCTTACTGATGAAGCCAGAAATACACAGCATCAGTTTGCTTAAAGCCTTCTCTACTGTATGCTTCCCCATTTTCAGTAACCTGCAAGCCACATTGCTGTCAAAGGCAAAGCAATGTTATTCCAAAACTGCCAGATTTGCCACAAACCATCATTTCTGTTCACACCACTGTCTAGCAATCAGGGAAATTAATTGGCTAGAAATACCCACTACATATCATTACTGCAACTTGATATCATCATCATCTCCACCAACCTCCTTTTTTCCGTTTTTCTACATGGGGTCAGGATGTTGCATCAACCATCGCCATCTCTCCAAATTCAATCCCACTCTCTTATCCTCTTTGGCAATCACACCTGACTGTCACATATCTTTTCTCACAAAATCCATCCATCTCTTTATTGGGCTCCCTCATTTCCTCTTACCTTCTTCCAGATTGTCTTCTGCTTTCTTGTACATGTGCCAGAACCACCACAATATGAACTCTTTTATTTTATCTACATTTGGAATTACTTAGGCTTCTGTTCAATGTCCTCATTTCTTTGTCTGTACTACAGTATTCATCCTACCACCCATGTAAGGTACTTTATTTCCACCACCTCTAGCTTCTTCAACTGCTTTGCTTGGTGGTGCTGGTCGCACCACTGTTTTGTACAGCTTACTTTTCAGCTTCTTTAGCATTCTTCTGTCATACATAATCCCTGACACTGTGCCAGCTGACTGCAGCCTCTCTAATTCTAGCTTTGACTTCTGCATTCAGACTTCTCTCCTCCTCAACCACCCCTCCCAGGTACTTGAAGTTGTTAACCTGTTCCACTATTTTCCATTCTATCTCAGTTCTCAGCTTCTTCTGTTTTCCCCCATTTGCTACCTTTACAACTGTCTTATCTGTGCTCAGTTTCATCCCATGTGCATTCAGTTTTGCATTCCATTTCCTTATCATTTGCTGAAGATACCACTTTACCAGTATACTGCAATTTTATTGATCTGCCCCCTCTGACCTGCTTGTCAATGAAGTCCATCACCAGTAAAAAAGCAGTGGGCTCAAAGCTGAACCCTGATGCACACCATGGGTATCCCCTCAGTGAGTCTGAACACTGTTCATATGTGTGTCACTGGGTCTTTGTACATAGCCCCCATCAATTCTACCAACGTTTATGAAATTTCAAACCATTGCAGGACTGCCCAAATCATCTTTCTGGGGGACTTGTCATATGATTTCTCTAAGTCTAGGAATGCCCAGTTGGACTAATTTCTTATCTCTAGTTTCTTTTCAACTATAAGTCTCACTTCAAACATTGGATGCATTGTGCTGCATCCTGATCTGAATCTGAACTATGTCCCAGCTTACTTTCAACTACTCTATGTATTCATTTATCCAGCAGCCATTCCAATACTTTTTACATCTGTACTGCCCACAGTCATGGATGGTCCCTTTGTTCTTGTACAGTGGCATTAGAATACTTATTGTTCAGGCATCTTGTATACACCTTTCTAACCATACTGCTATGAGTACTCTCAGGAGAGATTTCTCCCCTAACTCACCCAACATCTTGATCATATCTGCAATGACATCATCTGAGCCTGTTGCTTTCTCCTGACTTTGTTTTCAATAGTGCTGTTATTACTTCTTCTATGGAGGGATTCCCCTCTTCACTCATTGTAGGCTATGTCTGGGGCAGGACAGCTTATGTGGGGTTTTCTTCACTTAGAAGTTGCTGGAAGTATCCCTTCCAACTGCTTTTGATGTCCTGTGACTGGTGAGCAGGTTCTTGCTGGCATCCGTTAGGAGAGTGTCAGTTGGCTGTCTTCTTCTTTATCTTTCTGTCTTTGCCTTGAAACCTGATTGTGCCATCTACTGACTCACTTTACAGAAGGTAAAGGATTGCTGCTGATGCCTTGTTCTTTGCTATTGCAACTCTTCTTTCTTATCGTCTTTTGCAACTTGCTACGATACAAAAAATCTTTTATTAGCTAGATAACTGCCCAGTCATTAACAAATCTTAAATATCTGTTCATGTGAAAGACAATTAAGATCAAAAGATAAATTGCTGCTTGCTAGAACAAAATCTTATTCTTTGTAATTACATAAAATTTCAAAAATGTGGAACTCCTTTCCTCTTGCACTAAAAACAGACCTGAATAGAAATTCCTTAAAAAATATAATCTGACAGAAAAATGGATCTGCTGACTACCATAATACCAGCATATTTCATCTCTGCTCATCTCTACAAAAAACCTGACTGTACTCCTTTCCCCATTTTGATTTCTCCTTACAATAACTTCCTCCGACTCTCATTCAACTGTATCTTTCTTACAATTACTGACAAAAACTAATTTTACTACACTAAGGACCTACAGTAAGACTAATGAATTCCCAGAAAGTATACTCATTGCTGCTTATAAAGGGTTAAGGGTTTTCCCCCTCTCCTGCAAATATAGCAGATGCATACACAAATGCACGCTCACTTTCAATGGCTTCCGATCTAGCAAAATTAAGCAGAATAAATGCCTTTGTATGATCATCTTTATCAGAAAATGCAGCCTGTATGAAAATATCATAGTTTTGCTCAAACACTCTCTCCAATGCTCTGCAATATTAGTAATGAAACACAAGTGGACCTGGTTTTCGAAATCTATCTGCCATGCCAACGAAGTATGTGCAAGCACACTGAAAATATGGCCCGTGTAATTATATATGAATGAGCTTCTCTGTGTGCTTGTAATAACATTCAGATGCACAATAAACTCTTTGAAATACTGTACATTGTGCAATATGCTTTGAAATGGCTGTATTTGCGAAATACCTGTACTGAACACGTCATATACTTTTAGGGAGGCACAGTAGCACAGTGGATAGCATTGTCACTTCACAGCAAGAGGTTCCCTAGCTAACTCTTGGCTGGGGTGCCTTCTGTGCAAAGTCTGCATGGACTCCCTGTGTTTGTGTGGGCTTCCTCTGGGTGCTACATTTTCCTCCCATATTCCAAAGACATGCAGTAGGTGGACTGGACACTCTAAACTGGTCGTAGGTATGATTGCACATGTGAATGTGTGGTGTGGAAGAAGTAGCGCTGCAGGGCTTGCCATCCGGTGGTGTAAACCTTGGCTCTAGATGATTATCACTGTTGAAGTGACACCCTGACCCTATGTGCAAAACTGGGAAAAGGGGTTGTAGTTGAATGGATTTTAAACATTTGCTTCTATCTATTGGCCATTTGAATAATATATCAACCAAGCCAAATTAAATTAGTTCATTCAAACCTGGATCTACCATTGTCCCCAGATTAATAATCCTTTTTTTGTTTTAAGTAATCCAGTTTTTATGTCTCTGTGTTTCAGTCATAAAAGGGTTACCCAACACCTTGTCAATACCTATAAAAGTGAAAACTGCCTCATCATGTTTCATTAAATGTTTGAAGAGTGCACTTCCTTCCTTTTTACACCTAATATTGCTCATTCATTTTTACACCTAATATCACTCATATGAAGTGAAATGCACTACATCAGCAAAGTTTGTCCTACATAAAAGGCACCACACTAGCATACTGCTGTACAGACAAACCAGTCAGAGGTACAATTAATAAGATGTCTTATATCATAAGTTTTTGTGGCATTAACTGAGGTAAAAAATCTGGTCTTGCACACTCTAACACAATGTTTACAGTTTCCACAAGGGAAGCTGCCAGTGATTACATTAGCCCTTGTCCTAACTGTCCCTGCCATTCTTTTTCATTAAGTGAGAATGGTCCTAGTAAAGCCTGCTTTATACATGCAGAAGGAATCTAATTTGTACTGCTTTATAAAGGTATGTGCAGAGGATCAATCTGATGTTTCTAGAATACTTGGAGAGTACACTTCTTTCCAAAAAGTCATTGATTGAAGCCAAGACCTTGATAGAGTGAGCCTTGTCCCTGCCTGGAATTTTCTTGTTGTGGTGGTATAACAAAAGGTAATCACATGTGACAACCATTTGGAGATTACCTATTTTGACGCAGGTTGCCCTTTTGTCTTACTCACAAGAAATTAATAACTAATCATAGTTTTTGAAGGTTTTATTTCTGTCAAAATAATATCTGAGTTGTCTGTGAACATCTAGAAAATAACTCATATTTTCTTCCTCATTTTTAGGATCTGGAAAGAAAACTGTGAGATAGATAGTGTTGCTTACATTTGGATACTACTTTAAGCATACATGAATGATTATTTTTTCATGGAAGCCCTATTTTATGACAAATGAGATAATGCTGACCCCCATGAGAGCTTGTAACTTAGACACTCTTCTTGTCAGAGAAATGAGCAAAACTGTTTTCCGAGTTATGAACCTCATATCAGCCTGGTGGACTTTTTCAAATTTTAAGCAAGAGTTAATTTTCCATAACAAAGTTGAAATCCCAAGAAGAGCCATCTGTTTTCCAACAGACCTGGTGTATAACACCTCTTTCAAAAACATTTTAATATGGGAATGCATTAAAAGAGGTATATCCATAGGCAGACATGTTGAAATGGCTGACAAATTAACCTCGCTAGAAGAGTAAGAAAAGCCAAAGGATCATAACTTACACAAATATTGTAGAAACAAAGAAATTCTAGCCTTAAAAGGGTCCTGGTTCTTATCTTGGCACCAACTAGGAAATTTGTTTCCATTTACTGAACCTAGTAACATCTTTATTTGCCTCATTTAATACCTGTTGCAAATCCCCAGAAAACAGATGCTAAAAAGGTATTAAAACTCTATCATCCAGGCAGTTGGCTGCATTTGTTTCAAGCTGATATATATCAAACACCTTATGTCTTGATTTAGTAGGTCCAATCTGTGAGGAAGCTTATGGTATCTGTCCTTGACCATTTCCAAAAGAAGGGATAGTCAGTGTTCCCTGTGTCCCTGAGCCAGAAAGGAGTCACCACAATGAAAATCTTCATAATGACCCTGGATATTACTGAAATGGGTGGAAAAACATACAAGGACTCGTGGAGCAGGAGCAGAAGTTTGCCAGTTGCTTGTTGTGAAAGGAGTCAAATAGATCTATCAGAGATGTTCCTCATGGCTAGATCAATTCCTGGAAGAATCCCTGACTCAATTTCCTTTTGGTAGAGACTGTCCTGGCCCTGCTCAACTTGTCTGCCAAAAATGTTTTGCTCTGATGGGATGTAAGAGGTCTGTAGAGCCCAGCTGACCATAGATGATTGAGAGAGTTAAAAGAATTTATTACTGCCATCTTTGTTTTTTAATTCATGTGTTTTGGTCTCTCCTTTCTGTCACAAAGACCTTTCACTTTTACTCCTGTAGACACCCCTTCCCCAAGCTAAATCTGAGGCATTGGTAGCTACAGACTATGCTGGAGCTGGATGGGAAAATGGAAAACCTTGATTTAGGTAAAACTGGTCTCTCCACCAAAGGGTTCCCTTTGTAAAATCCGCAGACAGAACTCTGGAATGTTAGAGGATGTTGATGTTGGGACCATGGTGATTTTAGGAAGATCTGCTTTTTCCTGTGGAAGAAAGGTTCTTTGAACTGGGGTGTCTAGGATTCTTTTAGTGGTAGAAAGAAGAACCAAGGCGCCAGTAAGTTCATGGTGAAGCCAAACATGGAGTCTGAAATCAAGTAAGTTTAGCAGCAACAGTGAGTAAAACAGGTAAGTTATAAAAAGGTAGATTTTCCACCAAAAACACAGTAACAAAAATTAAAACACTTACTCCTGCTCATAAAATACTTTAATAAAAGTTTGAAGTAGAAGAAAATAAAGAAATAATCTTTTTTCCTCAAAAGTTAAGTCACTCTTCACTGTAAAAAGTGATTAAAAGTTACATGACAGTCCAATAAACCTTTTCTTTCAGAGCTTTAATTAATTTCACAGGAAAAGGCAAGTTTCTGGTAATTTAATAAATGGGGAAGTTTTTTCTTGGAAGGAACTTATCTGCCCGGCAATGAAGAGAAGCTCACCAACTGTTGATCCTCAAAAACCCACAATAGAACCACTCTTCAGTTTCAGGAAAGCTGTGAAGGTCTTGGTCCTCAAACCATTGATCTTCTTCAGCTCTTTTCAAGCTGATGCAATGAAAGCTACCATTAAGCTTTCAATGCTGGCTGGCTGTTTTATCCTGTGCAGGATAAATTCTGTATAGCTAAAGCTGCTACACAAGTAATCAAATGATGAACATTGTCTGTTCCATACTAATGGTAACTGAGGTTCTAATGGCAACAGAGGATCTGACACTGCTGTATTATGTTTTAGCAAAGCCTGTACCAGTCCATATCATTGGTAACTGAGGCTCTGGCACTGCTGTATTATGTTTTAACAAAGCCTGCAGCAGTCCATATCATTGGTAACTGGGGCTCTGACACTGCTGTATGCTGTTTTAACAAAGCCTGCAGCAGTCCATATCATTGGTAACTGAGGCTCTGACACTGCTGTATTATGTTTTAACAAAGCCTGTAGCAGTCCATATCATTGGTAACTGAGGCTCTGACACTGCTGTATTATGCTGTAACAAAGTCTGTGGTGTTTCATGCCATTGCTGTCTGGGTCTATGACACTTCTGAATTAAGACACACCAAAGCTTGTAGAGGTCCATGCCAATGGTAACTGAAGCCCTGACACTTCTTTGGTATGTAACAGACTGGCTTTTTACCTTGCTGATGGTAACTAAGGTTCTGATAGTACTGTATTATGATGTAATGTTTCATACTGTTCTTAAATAAGAGTTTGACACTATTGTAAGCCTGTGTATTCTGTGCTGATTGTAACTGAGACTTTAAGATTGCAGTATTTTGATAAAATAAACTCTGTGTGTACCTCACTGATGGCAACAGAGGCCACCACATTACTATAATGAAACAAAACCTGTGTGTTCCATGTTGATGGTAATTCAAGCTTATACACTAATGTATTATGACTTAATGACACCTGTAGTGTTCCATGCTTATGGTAATCAAGACATGAATACAACTGCTTTTTGATGTAACAACGCTTGTGTGCTCCATGCTGATAGTAACCTATATATGACACATCTGTATTATGATACAAATTCTGTGTATTCCATTTGGATGATACCTGAGGTCCTGATGATACTTTATTGTGATGAATAAAAAATATTTGTTCCAGATGATGATAAGTGAGGTTCTCGCAATAGTGTATTGTTATGTAACAAAACATGTGATTTCCTTGCTTATGGTAACCAAGGCTCTGATACCTCTAATTTGTGAGGTAACAAAGTCTGTGTGTTCCATGCTGGTGGTAACTATGGCTGTGGCTCTCCAGTATTATGAAGTAACAATGTCTGTGTGTTCCATGCAGATGATAAATTAGTCTCTGACACAACCACACCATGATGTACAAAAACAAGTAGTGTTTCATCTTGATGGTAAGTAAGGCTCTGATACTACTGTATCATACTGTATGTATGATATAACAAAGCCTGTGGCTTCCATGCTAATGCTATCTGGGCCTCTGACACTTGTACCATGATGCAGCAAAGCCTATAATGATCCATGCTGATGGTAACTGAAGCTATGATGCAACTGTACTAATATATACAAAGTCTTTTTTTTCCACCCTGATGGTAAGTGATTCTGACACTACAGTATTACTATTTAACAAAGCCAGCACACTTCATGTTGTTGATTTTATTTATTTATTTATTTTTATTTTACATTTGTTAACTGGGAAAGTCTGACTTGGAACGTAGCCAATTTTCAGTGAAGGCCCGGGGAGAAACACTCCAGACACATGTCTTTGAAACATGGGTGGAAGCTGGAGCACCCGGAGGAAACCCACACGAATGCAGGCAGGACATGCAGACTCCACACAGAAGGCACTCCAGCCGGGAATTGAACCAGAGAACCTGTTGCTGTGAAGTGACAACGCTACCCCTGCACCACTGCGCCATCCAAGTCGATAACTGAGATATTAACAGTACTGAGTTATGATGCAACCAAATCTCTGATTATCATGCTGATATTAACTGAGACTCTGGCACAACCATATTAACTGAGAATCAAACAAGACATCAAATATGCAGGCACAGAGATTTCTGGATTTTAAACACAAACTCCATGGACCAGATTGTCAATATGCTGACCAGGGTTACAAAGATACTGGATCTGGTCCTCACTAATATGGGAACAGTGCTGCACACACCCAAATATAATGTCCTCTTTGGTAAGGCTAGACCACAAAACAGTCTTCTTTGAAGTAAAAATAAAGCTTGGAATTCCAGCTAATCTGGAATGTTCAAGAACTACTCTAAGGCTAACTTCCTACCATTAAGTGCTAATCTTGCAAAGTTTTAAGCCCCACCCCTATCCCTGAGAATATTGCTATCTTCACAGAAATGTTCACAGAAAACCCATACAAGCATGTTACTCATTGGACAGAGGCAGTTGTACCCACCAGGAATAAGTGAGGAACAAACTCAAAAAACAAGCCCCCTGGTAGAATCACAGCATCAATAGTCTGTATAACAAAGGAAGAAAATAATGGCAAAAATTACAAGGTGTAGCACCCAAAAGGATAAAATCACTCTCATCAAGCTAAACAAACAGCTAAGAGGATAAATAAAGTCTACCATATTCAAATTTGTGGTAAATCTGGCCTCTCAGACCAAGGATAAGGACAACCACAAAGCATTCTTAGGCTACATCCACACCCTTAAAGGCAATACACAATTGTGTGCAGATCTCATTGTTAATAGAGACACCTACACTATGCATGCTTATCAAATGATTTATAAAAATCAGTATATACCAAGATTATATATTCCCCGTTCTGAAGGAGATATTGGTCTCCTTGAAACTGATTACATGTATAGATCTGCAATCATAGGACTGCATACATATCCTCTGACCTCACAAGATCCAAGCATAGTGAAAGTTTTAAAATATGAGGAGAATAAGTCTAGGATGACTTCCCTGCTTAGTTTAGCAGAAGCATATCGGTGTCAAGAAGGAATGGAAATCACACCAGAAGTAGTTAAAAATCAGGCAGCAACTGAATGTGCCAAAAACTAAAGAAAGAATATAAGGTGAAAAATCAGGTGAGAAGGAAAGAAATGTGAAAAATGCATAAATATAGTTGCAAGTACAGAAAACTCTTGGAACAACCTCATCTTGATTAGGACTGAATGCAGAAATGGTTAAGGAGAGGTGAATTTAAACCAAAAGACGAAACATTAATATTAGTGTCCCAGAATAGTGAACTATGTGCACATTGGTTTACAAAGTCCATTGAAAATGTGTGAGAAACAGAGAAATGCAGGTTTTGTAAAAAAGAATTAGAAACAGTCGTACATCTTGTTGCTGGATGTGATACACTAATGGAAGAAGGACTGTATACTGAAAGGCATAATAATGTGGCAAGACTGTTGCACTGGGGATAGTGCAAACATTATAATATTGAAGTAGCTGAGAAGCATTGGAAACATCAGCCACAAAGCATTATAGAAAATGATGAAGTTTATATCACTTGGGATGACCCATTACCAACAGTTCAAAAAACAGATGCAAGAAAACCAGATATAGTAGTCCATGAAAAGAAGACAAAAGTAGCATTGATCACTGAAATTACTACACCTAGTGACAACAGTGTCTTACACACAGAGAGACACAAAGTCATAAAACACTGGGATTTACAGACAGAAATTAGGGCAATGTGGAAGAAGGGTACACAGACAGTTCCACTAGTAGTAGGAACAATGGGTGTTATAAAAATAATTCACAATCATACTTAGATATGTTACCAATACATGCAACTTTGTGTGTGCTGCAAAGAGCACTTCTAGTTAACATCAGTGACTGAAACAATACTAATTTCATGAACTTTAATCATACTTTGACTTAAAAATAGGGTCCATTCCTGTCATAGTATTAGAAATACAAAAGACTTGGAGAAATTAAACAGCAAGGTGTAAAAGGAAAAACTTCAAAGACCAATGCACATTAGGTTCAAGCAAGGCACCCTTTATTACTTGCAGCAAGGAGACAAAGCATGTAGGTACAGGATTTGTCTGGCCCTTTTGTGATCAGTATGTTATTCTTATACAGTTCTCTTCATGTCACACAGAAAATGTTACTATTCTATTGCTGACGTAGTTGGACACAGCTTTCTGTATGTTTCACAGAAAATGTTACCAGACTTATTGCTGACATGGTCAGATTATTTGCCGTCTTGCAATAACTTTTTGAGAAAAACAACCTGGCCTTGGGCTTATTTTAGCCCACCTTAACTTTTCAATTCTTCAATTGTACAGTTCTAATATGTGTTACATTTTGTCTAGATTCAAGGTACATTTCTAGCTTTGGTACAAGTAATGCTGACTATGGTTTATACTTTCAAGCATCTATTGTTTTCTTTAGCAAAGCTTCTAGCAGCTGCATATTTTCTCATGGCATAAGCAGAAATGAAATATCTCTTTGTTAAGTTTCATGACATTAGCAGAAATGAAATGTTTCTTGTTAAGTTTCTAATAGCTGTGCAGATTCATGCAGTGTGAACAGAATAAATGTATTAACCCTTTTAAACCTCGAGTGCACTAAGCATGCATATTACTATTATATATTTTTCTAACATTTCCTCCCTTTTAATACTTTTATTCTACTTTCAAGATAAGCATAAACAGTTTTTTCTTCCCCTAACCTCTTCCTGCTCAGGATTTGCAGTTAAGACAGTCATTCAGTTTAAGCTCATGAAGGCATTTTCAGTTTTTTAGCAATTCTTCAAGTTCAGCATCTTGGTATAAGGTTTCTGAAACTGAAATGTCTACAAAATTTTTAATCAGTCTTTTTATGCAGGGGATGCAGCAGCACACACATACCACCAGTAGGATTATTCCTACACAGATGGCAATCAGAATGTTCATCAGGATGCTGCCCCAACCCCCAAACAATTTCGGGAAAAAGTCCGTCAATGGATTTGGTCCTGATTTGGTCATGGCTGACACCTGCTGAATCACCTCAAGATGGTTATCTATCTCGTGTTTGTGGTCAGGAATATATGAACAGCACTCCTCCTGGATTAAAGCGCACGTACCTCCTCTTGCCGCTAGGGTGAAGTCAAGAGCCATGCGATTTTGAAGCACCACTGTTCTCATGGCAGTCAGTTCATCAGTCACCAATTCTAGGGCAGAAAAGGTTGCATTGCTCATTATTTTGGGAAGCTTAGACAATTTTCTCAGTTCCCAGATTGATTTTGTTGCTCCATATGCTGGCAGTACACCTACCCACGATATAACAGTATCACTCAAGTCCATGTGTGACAGTCCATTGTTCCCCGAGCCCACAGCATGATGGTTTTTCGAGCGCATTGATTTGCCCCACTGGATTGACAGGCTTCTTGATTTCTCGAACATTCCAAATTTTTCCTTGAGGCAAAACTGCTGTGTGTCGTATGGCCAGAACCAGGTACCCCAAATAACAACTGCCGGACCAATTCTCGGGTAGCCATTTATATGCTTTTCTACCGCATATAAAGTAACAAACTTCTACTTTAGTAGTAACTTTACTATACCCTGACTCTGCATGAAACATTTTTTTGTCGATTATGGACAGTTGCTTATAGAGGTCAGCATTATGTTTCAGTTCTTCAATTGTTCTATGCATCAGTCCAACAAATGTATCATAGCTTGTGTTGCAATAGGATCTGATGTTATCAGGTTTAGTGTAGCATCTATAGGGAACAGTCACATTGCAATTGCTCCAACCCACCTTGACTGTATCATTCTTATAAAAACACACAGTTCCCTTCTGTCGAACCGACAAGTGCAATGCTACTTTATCTTGTGATGTGACATCTGATGTATCATGAATTAGGTTTTCCCAGGTCTTGTTGGCTCCTAGGGGAACTGAAGTTAACAGTAACCCCCCATATGCTGTTGGTAAAGCTGTGCAAATCCAGCAATTCGAACCATTGAAAGTTTCAGCATACACATATTTGATTGCCTGGTAAGTGTTAAAGTTCGGGTGCCACTCTGCACGCTTGTTCAGTTCAATTTGTGTGGCTGAGAAAAGGAATGGCCACAACAAAAAGATTATTGTCACTAGTACAGTCAACAGGATGGTTATGCAATACTTTTGTGGAAATGGTTGTTCTGCATTTCTGTTTTCTCTGGCTCTTCCAAGTAGGTGTATTTGGATCTCACTGGATTCCGTCATCTTTACTTTGGACACGTGCTCTTACTCTCTGACCTAATAGGACCTTCAGCACCAATGATTTCTTCACTGGGGTTGAGACAGATCAGTCCTATTGATCTGACCCCCCTTTGTAGCCAGACTTTGTGCTGAGGGCCCCGATGGAAAGGTAAGATGTTTGTCCAACTCAAAGTTCTTAACCAGCTTGCAGTGCGTCAGGTGTATCCACGAAGCTCGTTCTGCTATCTTGACTGCAGTGAGTGCCGAAAGAAGCACCTGGTAGGGACCTTCCCACCTTGGCGATGCCCAGTTTTTTCGCTTGATGATTTTGATCTACACCCAGTCTCCTGGCGTCACTGCCACTTCTGATGTTTCGGTTTGTTTTCTATCTGAAACAGAATTTGACTGCAACAGATGTTTAGAACTCAACAACTTTTTCATATATTCAGTTAGTGTAAAATCAGCTTCCTGATCTGATGACATGAGAAGTTTCCACTGGGGTGTATAATAAGCCTTTCCAAATAGTTTTTCAAAAGGAGTCAATCCTTTTGCTGTAGGGACAGTTCTCATGCTCAACAGTGCCAGGGGTAAACAGTACAACCAAGTTTTTCCTGTCTCAGCTATTAATTTTCTCAATTTGTTTTTTAGTATACCATTATGCCTTTCAACTAGCCCTGCAGATTGCGGATGGTATGTACAATGATTTTTTAATGAAATACCAAAATGCTTACTCAACTGCTGTATGGTTTGATTTACAAAGTGTGTACTATTGTCACTGTAGATTCTTTCCGGAATACCAAACCTAGGAATGATTTCCTTGACAAGTACTTTTGCCACCGTAGCTGCATCTGGATTTTTGGTTGGAAAGGCTTCCACCCATCTGAAAAACATATCTACAATGACAAGACAATACTTCTTATTTTCACATTTGTTCAATTCTATGAAATCCATACAAATAGTGTGAAACGGATATGGTGGTGTGGGGAAACTCCCTTGCTTGG